>NC_061120.1:110970872-111127966 GCF_002878395.1 Capsicum annuum | reverse complement strand
ATCATCATCATCATCATCATCATCATCATCATCATCATCATCATCATTATTAATATTATTATACATTTGTAATATGTATTCAACCCTTACCCTTACTTTCAATTATTTTAAAATTTTATATATAAGTTGAAATTTGAATTGAACATATATATCTACTTGCAATTCCTTTATATATTTAAGTTATCAATTAATTTTTATAAAGACGTGATTTTTTGACATACAAACAAAAGAAAGAAAGAAAGAAAGAAAGAAAAGAAAGAAAAGAAAGGAAAAGAAAACGTACACTGAAAGGAAAAGAAAAGTAAGAAAACAATTGTTAATTCTAAAATAATAAAGAAAATTAAGAGTAATAGATTATTAATTTTAAGTTAAAAATAATTTATATATACAATTACATATTAGAAGTAGTTAGTTATCACACTTAAAGTTTTAATTGGGCTTTAATTATTGTATAACTAATTTATTGTTTATTCTATCCATTTTTTTTAATTTGAATTAGAGTTATAATGTCTTCTACAAATAAGATCATAACTAAAATATAAAATTGAATCTGTTTATTCCTTTATGACATGATTTGCTGTCACAAAATATTGATAACCATTATTATTAAATTATATTATAACTACAAGATAAAGATTAGAAATCTGAATTTAAAATAGAAGTACCAATAAAAATAATAATAATTGTCACATTGAATTCAAATTATATAAATTATTAGATAAATATACATTATATTTAAGAAAAAAGTTAGGATAAAAGAAAATAACAAATTAATCCCTTTTTAACAAATTAATGCGTTAATAATATAGTAATAAAAATAGTGGTAGTAGTACATAGTAATAGTGGTGGTAGAAATAATAACTAAATGAAAGATAAAAAATTAAAAAAATTAAAAAATTTTACGCATTAAAATTTGTAGTAGTACGTAGAAGTAATACTATATGATAAGAAACTGGTATTATATATAAGTATCAATGTGAGATTTTGGTAGTTTGAGGCCTTTTTGTCAATTTTACTCCTAATTTAAGTTTTAATTACTCTACAAATTTCCATCCATTTTGGTAAATTTAAACAATTATATGGGCTTATTAAATTTTAAAAACTGATGAGTCATAAAAAATGATAGTGATACCATAAAACACTATTTATAAAATCAAATTCAAAATTGATCTAAAAATTTAGCGTCTTTCTATTTTTTGGAAATATTGATTAATCTTATTTCAAATTATCATTTTTTTATAACAAATTTATCATGGATAAATAAACAAAGGATCCTGACATTCCATTTCAAACTTAGTACATGCTTAATTAATAAATCAAAAATTATATTTTATATATACCCAAAAATGTTTGAAAAATTAATTTTATAAAATTACAACTTAACTCTCCAAATATTAATGTAAAATTTCAGGCTAGATGAATTGTATAATTTATTATTATACTAGAGGGGCATGACCCGTGTTAGCATGAGCCCAACGTGTTATATTTCTGATTATTATAAAGTAGAGTCTCAATACCGATCAGAAGTTATGTTAGAATTATGTACGACAAGGACTCTATTGTGCTTATAAATGCCCAAATAAAAATCGTACAATTATTCAATATTCATATTCCTGCATAAACTTGTAGGCTCAATAAGTTACAAGCTACAAAAATTCAATGTATAGCAAGAAAAACCCACTCAATCTGGACATCTTTTTCTTGAACTCAATAACTTTAATAGAATGGTTGCCTCATTCTTGGACGTAATTGTAAGTCGACCACACTATTCAAACCCTGGAGTAAGTAGTAAGTTATGTGTATGTTAGGCAACTCTCTATTATTGGTAATGACATCAAGCCTAACAATAATGTCGTAGTCTTGTTATGGAGCATAGATTAGACCATGAAGTCTTCCTTCCAACAAAGCTTAACTGGACATTAATGGTAAGCACTCAACTGCACTACTCTTCTGCAATAATAATTCCAAGAATATGGAATACAATTAGGAAAAGGAAGAAGCTTTTGAGATGGTCCACCGAATAATGTCTCCTGTATCATTCTAATGGTACTAATGAAGTGATCGATGGAGTTCAATTTCTCTCTGAGCTAGATTCGAGCAGGTTCCCATAGATAGATGCATAATTAAACTTCCCTGTAAATAGGATTAGCATATAGTTTCATCAGTCATGACAGTCATTTAAACATTTAAAGAAATACAAACTGGATTGATAAAAGTGAGATTTTTGCAATGTTATTATCACCTCATTTGTTTGTTTGCCATCAAAGATAGAAAGTTACTCAGTAAGAATCTATAGAAAGTAAAGAACGGGAAAAATGTCATAATAGATTGTATATACACTCCATGTTTGAAGGGCACCATCTTGAGCAAGACAACGATAGAGGGTCCTCTATCATCTTCTATCTGGTAAAACTAATAAAACGGTCCAATTTTAGTTTAAGCATGACTTTCATTAACAATTGTCTCCTGAGAAAAAATATAGTAGATGTTAAGTAAATGCAATCAAATTAAAATTTTGGAATCTGATCATGTATTGGTATCTTACCTTGTACATATCTACATCCAATTTTATATGATTTTTCCAGGGTATGCAAGGGAGCTCCTAAGTGACCAGGAAATTCTTTAACATAAAGGTCAGTTTTCGTTCTTTCTGTGGTTATCCTTCTCTGCATTTCTTGGCTGAACCAAATTATACCAACAAAAAGTTAAATGTTGAATTTTGAAATCAAGAGTATCATTTCAAAATAAATTTCATGTGCAAGTTCAAGTTACCATTTGTTTATGAGTTTTTTTTTGTGGTAATAGTAAACTAGAGCTTTAATCCCATAAGGGAATGTAAACTTTTAAGGTGGAAAATATCCCTAGAAGTGAATTTCATAAGCAAAGAAAATTTGTAATGAAAATAGCACAAAAAATAAAGCGATGCAGAACTAAGCACAGTTTTTAGTTGATACAAAACTATATGACCTATGTGTTGAGATTAAGTTTGCAATTGACAGTTGTAAAAATAAACAGAATCAAATGTAGAGTGGGTCGGACATCTAAACAATGGGTGCTCGTGTATGTATAGTCTCATGAGAAAATAGTCAAATACCCTCAAACCTTTATCCCAAATCCCAATTACACACTTATACTTTGAGAAGATCCTATGACCCCCTAGAACTATTTTAAAATGAAATTATTACCCCTCCAACGCTGACATGGCAAGAGAGTGTGTTTCACTCTCTTTTAAAAAGAGTGAAAACGAAAATATTTTATTAAAAATTTATTTTTAATATTTAATTAAATAAATATATATATGTTTAGCTATTATTTTTCTTTCTTCTTCTTCTTCCATTCTTCTTCTCCAGTTCTTCTTCTTCTTCATTGGCATCCAAGAATGACAATTAATTTTTTTTTCTTCTTCTTTTTCTTCTTCTTCTTCTTCTTCTTCTTCAATTCTTCTTTTTCAATTCTTCTTCTTCTTCTTCAATAGCATCCAAGAACCTATCAATGACAATTAATTTTTTTCCTCTTCTTCTTCTTCTTCTTCTTCTTCAATTCTTCTTCTTCTTCTTCAATGGCATCGAAGAACCCATCAATGACAATTAATTTTTTTTCTTAGTCTTCTTCTTCAATGGCATCCAAAAACTAATCAATGACATTTCTTTTTATTATTATTCTTCTTCAATGGCATCCAAGAACTCAAATTACGTGAGAATGTTGAATCAATTTAGATTAAAAAATAAAGTCACCGGAATTTTGAATTTTCTGGCGCCATCACTGTCGCGATGCCATTTTGTGAAAATCGAATATTTTTTGGACATTAATTGTTGATTTGATTTTGATAAGATTACATATCGTGTGAATTCCATATGATTCATCATGCCATTGAAGAAGAAGAAGAATAGAAGAAGAAGAAGAAGCAGAAGAAGAAGAAGAAGAAAAAGATGATGATGATGATGATGATAATGATAATGATGATAATGATGATGTGGCATGATGTGGAATTAATTTTTTATAATAAAAAATGATATATGACGTGGAATTACATGGCATGACAAGTGGCTGTGCGTGTAGACCACAAATTAAAATAAAATTTGGGTATGAGTTTTTAGAGGGGTAAATATTCTACTTTAAAATAGTTAGGGGGAATAATAATTTCATTTTAAAATAGTTCAGAGAGGTCATAGGACCCTCTAAAATTATAAGTATGTAGTTGGAATTTGTGGTAAAGGTTGGGGGGGGGGGGGTATTTGACCATTTTCTCTAGTCTCATCTACATATAGAAGACCTAAAATAAATTTAAAAATACAGTATACGTTAAAAGATTCACACGTTGCCCTTAATACTACATCGAATCAAAGACATAATTATATCGCATCTTATCAAGACTAGTTGAAACCATGGCATAAATTGTTATCAACCATAAGAAAGTTCAGCATTATAGCTATTAAATATAGTAATTAACAACTTAAAATATTTAAGAGATATATAAAAAATTTAGTTCACTCTGCAAATTCTATTTGGTATAACATGCCTTAAGTTGGCATGAGATTTTTTAATTCATGAAAAGAAGGAAAAAGCTTGCACTGCAAAATCTTGCTGCATATTTTGCCCTAAATTGCTCTATATATGTAGGTTAGTTCTTGCTGAAGAATGAAGATAAAAGATGTGTCACGATCTGAACTAGGGTCTAGCTGTGACGGGTATCTCAAGTCCACTGAGGACTGGAGACACCCCCTTATTGCCTAGTCAAATAAAACATATTATATATCTGACAGCGGAAGAAATCCATATTTATATAAGTAAGATGAGCTAAACTACGGGACAGTTCTAGGAATTCAACAAACATCCCAATGCACAATAATATCCATAAGCCTCTACGAAACCAACATCAATCTAGACCAGGACATGCCCGACGATAGCCAAAAAAAAACTAAACAGTAGTCTATAAAACAAAAGAACATGACTTTAAAATGATAGTCCTTCCGTAAAATCGAAGCTCACCACTTCAAAGCTGACAACCCAGAAATATATCACTACAAAGAAAAAGTAGAAATTCCTTTGGACCCTACATCACATGGGGATATAGGGTCCAGAGACGGTAAGTAGGATGAGCACTCACATGTAACTCAGGGAAGGGGATAAAATAATGCCAAGTCAAAACCACATCAAAAACCACAATGCACACCGTGTACAAACATATATATAGAGAGAGAGAGAGGAAGTGAGAAAGAGAGAGAGAGATAGAGATAAATGACATACTGGGATAGGGAACAAGGCTTAGCATGAGGTAAAACATTAGCCTTGGTTGTGTAGCTTAATCGTCATAATAGTACTCGTGGGCTATATGGCCCTCATCCCTCTCCCCCTTGTTGGGACCCAATGCGTGTTAGTCGCACTAACCAGAGGCGTCAAGGATGGTCGAGGAATCCACGATCCTTCACCTATCTCTGAAAAAATATATATCATGCGCGACACATGCACATGGTCATTAAGACCAACCCTTACGTCGGCATATGTGGGTTTTTAGTGTTTGTCCTTCCTGGGACTTACACCTTTATGGCTCGCTATACAACCCTCTTTAAGCCCATGTAAAATAACTACTCATTCCCATTAATTAAACCATATTATCCATTAAGGAATACACAGTTGGTATCGATATACCTACTACACTTGCAAGGTAATATCATCATGCCATTTTGATTATCATCACTTGGAGAAATCGACGACCCCAGAGGTTCCAATCATTCATACACACGGGGGAATCCACGACCACCTTGGTTAAATTATGCATTAGCTAGTAGGAATCCATGACCCCCAAGGTTCAATTAAAATTGTTTATGTTTCAATAGCCTTTCATATCATGCAATGGTTTCGAAAGTAGTTCAATGTGCATATTCTCATGTTCAAAACAAGTTTCACAAGATTGGGTTGAGATTATACCAATTTAAATATCAAAATCATCAATTTGGGAGAATCCATGAGCCCCATTTCAATTAACCATGCCCATGCACCTCAATTAGTTATAAACTATTAATTTAAACCACCAATGATTCACAAAAGCCATGGGAAAAACAATTCAATCATTAATGTTCAAAAGCCCTCAACCCACATTCATAATCCACTATTAAATCAAATGAATAACAATTGTAGATACTTGTTTTTAACAAAAGAAGTTTTGGGGAAGAGACACATGTCTTAGACATCCAAGGACTTGTGAGCAATTTGAAACTTAGAACCCGGAAGATGGACGTACGATAAAATCCCTATGCATTTTTAGGGGTTTGAGTCTGGGAGTATAATTAGGGAATGTGATCACTTAAAACTAAAAGGAATAGGCTATATTATGTTTAAGGGTCAGACATAGGTGAAAAGATGCCAATGCCCTTATACAAATTAATAAAAACAAAAACTACACGAGCTTTTACATAGGTTCGTGGCATGGACCTTATTGCAAAGGCTATTCTCCATGCCGCGAAGATTATCTTCCATGTCACAGACCCTAATGCGGAGGCTATCCTCCATGATATGGGGATATCGTGGAGGCTCACAGCCCTTGGGGTCTAAAACCACCACGATCCTTATCCAAAAATTTTGAAATTCTCTTGGGATACCCCATTCATATGCCTAAACACAATTTAAGTCAAAAATCGACGTTTCGATCATGGGAAGGCCAAAAATAAAATGCTCAAAATTTAAGGATGTTACATTATACCCCCTTAGGATCATTCATCCTCGAATAATGAGGGAGGATACTTATGGCACAAGAAATAGCAAGAATAAACCAAAAGAAAATGAAAAACTCCAAAAGTAACAAGAGAAAATAAAACTCATACCTTAAGCACCATTATCCATAATGGGGAACAAGAACGAATATTTGGACTTAATAGCCTCTTCAGCTTCCCATGTAGATTCTTCAAAATTTTGGTTCCTCTATCAAACATTCACTAAAGCTACTTTCTTACTCTTCAAATGACAAACTTGCCTATCTAAGATCTCAATCAGAACTTCCTCATAATACAAGGATTCTGAAACACCCATACTTTCTAAAGGAATAATCAAGGAAGGATCGCCTATATACTTCTTCTACATCTAAACATGAAAGACCGGATGAATGGAACCTAAACTACAAGGCGAATCCAATTCATAAGCTACACTGCCCACCCTCTTCAGAACCAAATATGGATACAAATAATAGGGGTTGAGCTTCCCTTTCTTCCAAAATTGCAATACTCTCTTCATGGGAGATACCTTTAAGAACACCAAATCACCAACGTCGAATTTCAACTCTCTTCACCTCATGTCACCATAGGACTTTTGGAGACTTTGGGTGATCTTAAGCCTATCCCGAATCACCTTTAACTTCTCCATAGCTTGATGAACCAAGTTAGGACCAAATAATCCAACCTCACCAACCTTGAACTACCTAATAGGAGACCTATACCTCCTACCATACAAAGCCTTAAACAGAGCCATTCCAATGCTAGAGTGATAGTTATTGTTATAAGAGAATTTGATAACAGGCCGATGATCAACCTGACTACCACAAAAGTCAAACACACAAGCTAGAAACATATTTTCTAATGTTAGAATGGTCCTTTTTGCTTGTCCATCCATCTGTGGAAGGAAAAAGGTACTAAGGTTTACCTTAGTGCCCAAATCTCTCTTAAATGAATGACAAAAATACGATGAGAACTAAGTACCATGATAAGAAATAATAGAAAGAGCACCTAAAGAATAAAGAAAAGAGCAGACTTAGTCATCCTATCCACGATGACCCAAATAGAATTAAACTAGTCCTGAGACCACGGTAGACCGTAACAATATCCATATTAAGCATTTCCTAGTTCCACACAGGCAACTCAATTTCTTAAGACAAGCCACTGGGCCTCAAGTGTTCCACCTTCACTAGTTGACACACCAAGCACTTAGCCACGAAATTAGCTAAGTTCTTCTTCATATTATTCACCAATAAATCCATTTAAAGTAATGATACATCTTCGTCGAACCCGGATGAATCATATTATAATGACCCGAGACTACCCCGTAGTCGTTACACGGTGCTTGTGACCCCGAGGGACCACAAGCTAAACCTTTACTGATATCCATACCTGTATACTGCATAGTATCTGAGATAAATGCAAAATCTGCCCATAAGGTTCAACATATCTATGCATACTCAAACTGAAAATATAAACACTAATACATCAATATCCATCTGAAAAACCTCTAAACTGTCTGAACTGTGGAGTTGATAGGACATGCCCCAACTAACTCTATCAACTAAAAACAAATAAAATCTGATGCAGTAATAGTAAATTGAGATTCATCCTCAAAAGAAGAGGACTCACTGCTACTTCTACTAACTGGGAATGTACTGTTGAGGATACTCTGGATCCTGTGCCTCTGAACCTATGGTGCCAAATAAAACACCATAGCATAAATGCGTCAGTACATGAATGTACTGAGTATGCATATAAAATAAGGCTAAATACAAGGGCTCATGCATGAACAACTACTAATCTAAAATAATCATGAAAGTAATGAACAAGTACACATATATGATTGCATAAGCCATAGTCCACAGGCATCACAATTCTAGACAAAGAAACTCGGATACCATGTTATTGTCATCTGAGCTCACTACTAACACTGAGATACTGAATCACTGAATCATCTGATACTAATAACTAATTAACGGGATATACTAACATCAATGACTAAATTCTGAGGTCACTGCTCTCAACTGACTAGGTCAAAAATCAACCTCTCTGATGGATGATTCTGAAATATATTATCAATAATAAGAAAAGGATCATGCCCGATTTTGACAAAAAAAATACTCAACAAAATCTGTGACTGTGATCAATCCTATCTGACGGATAATCTCTAAATCGAATAACAAGAATACTCATCATAATGTGGGACTGAGATCAAGCCTATCTAATAGGAGATCTTTGGATATGATAACAAGAATACTCAGTTGTATCTGACACTGAGATCAAGACTATCTGATGGGATGGCCCATGAATCAAGGGAACTATCTGAGTTTCTCACTAAGATATACGATTGTACCTCGCAGTCCTAAATTCGAAAGATTGATACTGAAACTGCAACTGTGGGAAGTAGTTACTTAATCAACATACCCCGACCTAGCACAGGTAGGGTCTAACCTATAACCCTAGCTAGAAGGGTGTCAATACGGTGCCACGGATAAAGACCTCTCTAGTCAAGCCTCTCTAATCGGATGACCCTCACAGGAAGTCTCCCTAAGGCAATATAATAGTCAAACCTCCTATAGGTGACAACCTCTACTGATGGGGACTCATGCATCCTGCGCTGGCTATGCAGTTCTAGAGTTTAGGGATTGTTCCTAACAACTCAACCTCTCTGATGGGGAGCCGCCATCCCTGAACTCGCTCGGTGCTAGTTTCTACTCCCAACTAAAAGACTCTTAACTGATTCTCAACTAAACACAAACTGAGGTAAATCTGACACTGAGCACATTTCTCAAATTATCTGACTAAGATAAGCTGAATTCACATAGTTCTGTATCTGATGGAATACTACTGAATCACGGTATTTAATTGATGATATAGAGTTAAATAGATTACTCGGTCACTACCGAGGCCAGAACTGAATACTGGAATACTACAAGATCTGAGTTGAATACAACACTAAGGCTAGATTACTAGCGATACAGAGATTACCGAGATACTTGAGATTTCTCAAGTTCTGTAACTGTCTAAGGATATAGAGTTCTATAGTTCACTGATTTATGAGAGTCATGGCTCGACTAGAATTATCGTCAAACTGACACGGGCTCTAGACAGCAGCTAAATTATCGGGTATAAATACCCCCAAGACTCGATAACATAAAAGTAAAACATAATCATTCTTTCACTAGTCATCACCACAATCATTCGTTCCTTCACCACAATCTTTCATTCATCATCATAATCATTCATTCATCTTTACAATCATTAAGGAATATCTTCAAATAATAGGAAATCATATCTCATGTTCACCCTCTCAATCACTAAGACATCACTTTAAGCATTTAGGGATCACCAACATCTATTTGTCATCACAATCACTAAAAGGTCACTTTAAGAATTTTTAAATCATAAGCATATAATAGCATAGGGGAAAATATACTACTAGATCGTACTTCATTCAACAAGGTCTTACATTAAGTACTCCATACCTATATCGATCTTAACATGCATTTGGACATCAGATGATTTGGAGAAAACTTCCTACTATTATATCACAACTTATTCATCAAACACTTGGTATGTACTAGAGACATAGCATGAATCAAAGGGCACATAATTGGGAAAATTACTACTATCACATCTCCACTTCTTCACTATGGCCCTTCAACAAACACTAGACATACACGGGTTCATACTTACTTGGGGATTCCATACTATCATGGTACAACTCATTCACTAGGGTATTTCATCAAACACTAGGCATGCATGGGTTTACACCTAATTGGAAATTTCATGGTACACATAGTTCTCAAGTCTTATACGTGGAGAGAAGTGAATATAAAAACATACCATACGTCCATCGACCCATCTTCATGAAAATTTCATCAACAACTATAACATATAACAATATCATAGAAGTCATTATTTTCATAAAGGTGTAGCATGCATTTGTCATTTAGGTCACAATTTAACTACAATACATGATTTCTAGCCTCTTAGACATTTTATCAAACACCCTACATGCACAACTTAGGCATAGGTATAATAACTCAATTACTCATCATGAATAACCAAATTTACATATTTCTAACTCATATAATATCATAGATTCATACAAACCACATAAATATTCCATCTTGGAGATCGTTCAACATCAATAACAAGTACATAATCCATTTACCACACAAATACCACATACTAAGGCCAAGGCTTGATAATCTTGTAGACAAACATGAATCACAACTCAATCATAGCAAGAACATCAATTTCAACTCACGAGAATCATTAAAATTCATAAACATAAACCGTTGAGATTTAGAAAAGGGTTACTTGAGCTTCTTGGATGAAAGGGATCTAAGAATCAATATCCGCATACCTTGGGGAAACTCTTTTCTTGAGGGATCTTGGAAGTATCCTTAATTTTTCTTTTGCTTTCACTTGATTTTGCTTGAAGAAGGAAAGGGGGTTTTGATTTGGAAACCCTAGTTTTTTTTTTGGTGGAAGGAAAAATAATGAGGCTTGCATTCCTTAAGTGGTTATTTATAGAGGTTGAGGGAAAAGGGAAAAGACCAAAAAGCCCTTGGAAATTTAACAAAAAATCTCGATTTTTCATGCTGGCACGACACGCCATAATTGCACCAGCCCACTGGAATTTGGACAATTGGGAAATGACATGACTGCGGAATGCGGTGGCAATCACTTTGCCACCTTTGCAAACTGGAACTTCACCGCGATGCAGTAAAATCATGAAGGTCCACTGGAATTTGATGATTGCCATTTTAGCTAGCTCTGCGACGCGCCAGGAGGCCAGGTGATACACTGTCTCACTAAAATGGCTCTAACTCTTCACCCGAGTGTTCGATTTGGGTGAATTTAATACTTGAGAAGATATTTCTGAAACTTTTATACTCAAATTTTCACTTTACTAAATATGCTCTAAGTCTCAGACTGGAAGAAAACTTTGCGGGGTATTATATTATCTCTCCCTTGGGAACATTCATCCTCGAATATTGCTAGATAGGATGGGAATAGTGATCAAGAGAACTTACTCAAGAAATGGGAACATCTTAAGACATGACTACACAACTGGAATGACTGACATACTGAGTTCTCATACTGGGCATACATATCTGATGTATGGAATGCTCGATGGAAGCCACTCATAGCTGAACCAATCTCATAAATGCATGACCAAACACACCGACGAGCTAAACTCATTTCTACTAAATGTGCATATCTAATGCATGAATGCCTGACTGAGCTAATTCTCGAAACCATGACTAGCAATGCAATGATAATTGATGTTAACCTCATAAAAAGAGTCTAAACATGCAACTGAATGAGTCTAAAGACATGCAAACATCATAATTTTGTGGGGTATTTCCCCTTTGGAACTCAATGTCCCTCTAAACACAATTTGCTGAAACGCTAGGGCGGTGCGCAGGGCACCTACAAACTGGGTCGTGATCGACCAACTGAAATTTGAAACTCATGCATGACTCATGCTAACATATAATGCTCAAAATAGAAGCAAGGGATCTAACAATACATATCACAAAATGAAGGCTCACAACATACCCGAGTCTATTTCAGGGAATCCTTCCTGATTACGACGAGCCTAAAGCACATGGAGTCTACCCCTCTGAGTCAGCACTCTACAATCTCGCATTCTATGGCCGAGCTTACCACACTCGAAGCCCACATCACTACCAGCTCTACACATACCTCGGTGTCTCTTGCCACACTCTCCACAAAGCAGATGGGTACGAACACCACTAACACTACTCTAGGCTTTGGAGCTTGGCGCTCCATCAGAACTGAGAACCCCAAACACAGGTACGGGTACACTAGTTAAAGATGGAGCTGGGACTATAAATCTCTGACCATGCCAAGAATGACTGCCACTCCGAGACCCTGCCTAAGAGAAACCACCACTACCTATCTTGGCTCTATTGCTCACACTCTCTCTCTCTTTCATCTTATCAACCTCAATCTGCTGTGCGTCTATCATCAACCTAGCAAGGTCCATATCTCTATGAAGCATAGCAGACCTACACTCTTTCAACACTAACTCAGATACACCAATCACACACTTACTCATACTCACTCTAGAGTTAGCTATCAAGTCGGGAGCATACTTAGCCAATTGGTTAAACTTAAGACAATACTCTTTCACGGTCATGGAACCTTTCCTTAGGTTCATGAACTCATCTACCTTATCCTCTCTCATTTCTAGTGAGAAAAACTTGTCTAGAAAGGCATCCTAAAATTCTGGCCAAGTCACGGGAGCTGCATCCTCCTCTCTACTCTTCCCCCACATCACTACCCAATCACGAGCAATATCCTTCAGCCTATAGGATGCTAACTCAACACTCTTCTCCTTAAAAATATGCATAATCTGGGTGATCTTCTTTACCACTTCTAGGTAAAGCTGTGGGTCCTCACTTACTACTGACCCAAAGAATTTCGATGGGTTCATTTTCATGAAATCTCTAATCCTAGCTATGGCTGAACCCCCTTCTTACTGAGATGGGGCTACAGCCTGATGGTTGCCCTAAAAGTTAGTCATAACTTAGGCTAGTGCATGAAAAGCTGCCCAGAACTCGGCATGTGACACACTCTCATTCTCAGGATCTACGGGCTGAGAGGGCTGGTCATCAACCCTAGAGGCATATTCTCTACGAGGAGGCTAGGGGAATAATCTCTACGAGGAGGCATACTCTGTAAATGGAAGAAAAAATGGATTAGACTGAGGATCAACTTGAGCTCATGCTCACTCGCACGACATGAACTCTGAAAGAAGGGAAACTGCTCCTAAGAACATCTTTTAGGCTCTTGTACATAAATATGGCACGCAACACACCCATGCATAAGACTCTACTACATGCGGCTTATCAGACTCCCTAGGACACTATTGAATCTTAGGCTCTGATACCAAGTTTGTAATGACCCGAGATTACCCCCTAGTCATTACATGGTTCTTGTGACCTCGAGGGACCACAAGCTAACCCTTTACTAATATCCATACCTGTACACTGCATAATATCTGAGATAAATATGGAAACTTGCCATAAGGTTCAACATATCTATTCATACTCAAACTAAAAATAAACACTAATACATCAACATCCGCCTGAAAAGCCTCTAGACTGTCTAAACCGTGGAGTTGATGGAACATGTCCCCAACTAACTTTGTTAACTGAAAATAAACAAAATATGATGCAGTAATAGTAAAATGAGATTCGTCCTTGAAAGAAGAGGACTCACTGCTACTGCTGCTAACTGGGACTATACTGCTGAGGATGCTCTAGATCCTATGCCTCTGAACCTATGGTGCCAAATAAAACACCATAGCACAAATACATCAGTACAGGAATGTACTGAGTATGCAGATAAGGTAAGGCTAAATACAAGGGCTCATGTATGAACAACTACTAATCTGAAATAATCATGGAAGTAACGAACGAGTACATATATATGAATGCACAAGCCATAGTCACAAGCATCATAATTCTAGACACAGAAACTCGAATACCATGTTACTGTCATCTGAACTCACTACTAACACTGAGATACTGAATCACTGAATATCTGATACTGATAACTAATTAACGGGATATACTCACATCAATGATAGAATTTTGAGCTCACCTCTCTGATGGATGATTCTAAAATATATTATCAATGATAAGAAAAAGATCATGTCCGAATCTGAAAATAAGAATACTCAACAGAATTTGTGACTGCGATCAATCCTATCTGACGGATGATCTCTAAATCAAATAACAAGAATACTCATCATAATGTGGGACTGAGATCAAGCCTATCTGATGGGAAATCTCTGGATATGATAACAAGAATACTCAGTTGCACCTGAGACTGAGATCAAGACTATCTAACAAGAGATCTCTGGATATAATAACAATTATCTATATATGAGATCAAGACTATCTGATGGGATGGCCCATGAATCAAGGGAACTATCTGAGTTTCTTACTGAGATATACGACTGTACCGCTCAGTTCTAAATTCTGAAGATTGACACTGAAATTGCAACTGTGGGAAGTAGTTACTTAACCGAGATACCCCGACCTAACACAGGTGGGGTCCAACCTGTAACCCCAGCTGGAAGGGTGTCAATACCGTTCCACGGGTAAAGACCTCTCTAGTCAAGCCTCTCTAATGGGATGACCCTCGCAAGAAGTCGCCCTAAGGCAATATAATAGTCAAACCTCCCATAGGTGACAACCTCTACTGATGGGGACTCATTTATCCTGCGCTGGCTATGCAGTTTTGGAGTTCAGAGATTGTTCCTAACAACTCAACCTATCTGATGGGGAGCCACCATCCCTGAACTCGCTCGGTGCTAGTTTCTACTCCCAACTGAAAGACTCTTAACTATTCTCAACTAAACACAAACTGAGGTAAATTTGACACTGAGCACATTTCTCAAATTATCTGACTGAGTTAAGCTGAATTCACATGGTTTCGTATCTGATAGAATACTACTAAATCACGATATCTGACTGACGATACAGAGGTGAATAGATTACTCGGTCACTATCGAGGCCAGAACTGAACACTGGAATACTATAAGATCTGAGTTGAGTACAACACTAAGGCTAGATTACTAGCGATACACTGAGATTTCTAAAGTTCTATAACTGTCTGAGGATATAGAGTTCTGTAGTTTTGAGAGTCATGGATCGACTGGAATTATCGTGAAGGGAAAAGACCAAAAAGCCCTTAGAAATTTAACTAAAAATGCCAATTTTTCATGCTGGCATGACGCACCATAATCACGCCAGGCCACTGGAATTCAAACAATTGGGAAATGGCACGATGGCATGATGTGGTGGCAATCACTTTGCCACCTTGGTTGCAAACTGGAACTTCACCGCGACGCAGTGGAATCTTGGAGGTCCACTGGAATTTGACAATTGCTATTTTGGTTAGCTCCGCGACGCGCCAGGAGACCAGGTGACATAATGTCTCACTAAAATAGCTCTAACTCTTCACCCGAGTGTCCGATTTGCGTGAATTTGGTATTGATGGAAATCTTATTCAATGCTCTACATGGTAAAAAGTAGAAATTAGGAAAATTCCATACGTTTCAAAGTATTTCATACATGATAAGATATTTCTGAAACTTTTAAACTCGAATTTTTGCTTTACTGAATATGCTCTAAGTCTCAAACTGGAAGAGGACTTTGTGGGGCATTACACGTATGTCGAGATTCATGAGCTTCATCGAAAATTTTACCTTGCATTCCATCCTTATGGGGAACATACAACCTCCCTTGGTACCTCAAGATACCATCACCACTGATCTTAAAAACCATCACCTTCTGCTTATCCACACCATTCTTACTATGCTTCAAGGTAGGGTCTAATATCTGCTTCTCCTTCACCTAACTGCTAAGAGATGACCTCGACACCTCTTGCACTAACACTCTACCATCCTTAGAATCTAAGAGACGAACTCCAAGATTAGATAAATAGTGAATATATTTCACCAAACCCTATTTCTCCTCATCCATATGTGATAAGCTTTCCATAGATAACCTACTAAGAGCCTCAACAACCACGTTACCCTTACCTGGGTGATAGTGGAGACTCATGTCATAGTCCTTGAGCAACTCAATCCATCTCTTCTACCTGAGATTCAACTCCTTCTAGGTGAATACATATTGCAGGCTCTTATGGTCTGAATAAATTCAACATGGACCCCATATATATAGTGTCGCCAAATCTTTAATACGAACACCACAACTAGTAACTCCAAATCATAAGTTGGATAATTCTTCTCATGAACTTTCAACTGCCTAAAGGCATATACTACCACCTTTTCATGCTGTATTAACACACAACTAAGTCCCACACAGGACACATCACAATAAACCATGAAGCCATTAGTACTCGGGCAGGGTCAAAACTAGAGCAGAAGTCAATTTATCTTTCAGCAGCACAGAACTCCCCTCGCAAGCATCAGACCATAAAAACTCCACCTTTTTCTAAGTGAACTTTGTGAAAGGTGCTGTAATAAATAAGAAGCTCTCCACAAACCTCCTATAATAACCAACTAAACCTAAGAAACTCTGAATATCGATCAAAGTCGTGGGTCTAGGCCACTTTTTCACTGCCTCAACCTTCTATAGATCTACCATGATCCCTTCACTAGAAATAACATGACCTACAAAAGTCACCACATTTAACCAGAACTCACACTTAGAAAGTTTTGTATACAACCGTTGATCCTTAAGGGTCTACAATACTAAATGAAGGTGATTAGTATGATCTGCCTCACTCTCAAAATATACCATAATATCATCTATAAACACATGATGAACAAATCTAAGAACTGAAGGAATACCTGATTCGTAAGATCCATAAATATTATGGGGAATTGGTCAACTCAAAAGACATAACTAAGAACTTGAAGTGCCCATTCTGGGTGCGAAAAATAGTCTTAGGGATATCCACCTCCCTAATTTTCAACTAATGATAACCCTACCAGAGATGACTCTTAGAAAAGCATTTTGTACCCTGGAGTTGGTCGAATAGATCATCAATTCTTGGAAGAGGGTACTTTCTTCATAATCTACCTATTTAACTGGCGGTAATCTATACAAATCCGAAGGTAACCATCCTTCTTACGCATGAACAGAACAAGACCACCCCACAGAGAAATACTAGGGTAGATAAAACCCTTATCAAGGAGATCCTTTAATTGCCCATTAATATTTTTCAACTCAGCTAGAGCCATTCTATAGGGAAGAATAAAGATAGGACGAGTGTCCGGAGAAGATCAATCCCAAAGTTAATTTCCTTATCAGAAGGGACACTAGGAAGATCATCAAGGAAGACCTCAGGAACTTCATTAACTATGGGAAAAAATTATAAAAAAGGACCTTTCAAGTTGGAATCTTTAACCCAGTCCAAATGATAAAGATACCCCTTAACATTAACTTTTAGGCTCTAAAATATGATATGAACCTTCCCTTAGGCACTAAGGAACTTTCTTTCCACTTAATAACCAGTTCATTAGGGAATTTGAAAATGACTTTATGGGTCCAACAATTTAAAGAAGCATAGCACGAATGGAGTCAAGCCATCCCCAAGATAACATTGAAATCAACTTACTGTCATCCCAAAAACATTGATCACCATATATCTTAAGGTAGAGAGCGCAAGCCATTGAATAGGAACCCAAATTTCCCTACTTCTTATTAGACCATTTTCCACCATATCTACCACCCTATTACTGACCTCCCACCTAATCTGAATACCAAAACTTCTTACTCTACCTCTGCCCCATCTTTGTTTTTTTCTTATTTTTCTCTTGAACCTACTGCATATACACCTCAAGTCTAGAGATGTCCATATCCTTGCTCAAGAAGGCATCCTTACTCTCCAAAATCAAATTGCGGGACAACCCAGAAGCAAATTTCTTCATTCTAGAAACTATCTTCGAAACATAGTGAGACAACTAATGAAATTTCAAGGAATAATTCTTCATCATTATTTTCCCTTGTTTCAAATTTATGAACACCTCGACTTTTGCCTCTTTTAACTCCTGAGAAAAGAAGTGATCCAAAAAGACACTAGAAAAGTCATCCCATCATGCTGCCTCTGCATCATTATCCCTAAATTGATCCAACTCTTTATACCACTAGTACGCTATATCATTCAACTGATAAGCAACAAATTCCACACCCTCTACATCAGTAGCATACATAACTCAGAAGATCTTCTCTATATCATCTATATATCATGGAGGATCTTTCTTAACCTTAGTACTAGTGAAAACTAGAGAATTTAACCTCATAAAATAACTAAATCTAGTGGCCTCTCAGATGAACTCCTAGCAATATCAGTAGATACCACCTAATATGATTAAGATATCACCAACTAGGTCAACAGATGACTGGATTAGTAGAACTCAGAATTAGTAATATCTCCCTGAGGTGACAGAGTATGAGTGCCACCAGTTGGAGAAAGATCCGTAGAGATAGGTGGAACTCAACGGGGGAAATCAGAAGCAGTGACCCTTGATTGAGTCTAAACTCCTTGAGTAGGACTAACTCAACCCATATTGTCCTTGAGTAAGATAGAGGAGTTTCCATGAGTATCAGGTTTTCTGGGAGGCATGATGTGAAAAGCAAACAAAAGAGGATTAGAGAAGATATCAACACCCTGGTCTCTACAGCCCAAAAGTAGTCACAAGAAAGGGGAACATTCTTAAATTCCCCATAGTCTTTCTCTTATAAGTATGAAGCGCTACATATCAATAAAAGAGGCTCTACTTAACTTTTCTTCATGGACACATAATTGACCATGAACTTGGCTCTAATACCAACTTTTTCTTGACCCGAACTAGGGCCTGGCCATGATAGGTATCTCAAGTCCACTAAGGATCGGAGACCACCCTTTATTGGCTAGTCAAATAGAATACATTATATATCTAACAGTGGAAGCAATCCATATTGATATAAGTAAGATAAGCTAAACCACAACACGGTTCTAAGAATTCAACAAACATTTTAATCTACAGTAATATCCACAGAGCCTCTACGAAAACAATATCAATATAGGATGAGACATGCCCCCAAAGATAGCCTTACAGAAACCAAATGGTAGGCTATGACACAAAAGAAATATGACTTTAAAATGGTATTTCTTTCATAGAATGGAAGCTCATCACTTCAAAGCTGACAGCTGACAACTTAGAAATATATCATTGCACATGAAAAACAAAAGTACCAACAGACCCTGCATTGTATTGGGATACAATGTTCGAAGACAGTTAGTAGGATGGGCACTAGCATATAACTCGGTAAAGGGGATAAAATACTGCCAAGTCATAACCATATCAAAATCCACAGTGCAAACCGTATACATACATATATATAAATGACATGCTGGGATGGGGAACAAGGATTAACATGACGTATAACATTAGCCTGGATTATGTAGCTTAACCAGCATTATAGTACCCATGGACTATATAGGCCCCAACTCTCTCCCCCTGGTCAGGCCCTAGTAAATATCAGTCGAACGAACTGAAAGCGTCAAGGAAGGTTAGGGAATAGATGAACCTTCACCTATCCCTGATAAAATATATATCATGTGTGATGCATGCATATGTTCATCAAGACCAACCTTACATCGGGAAATGTGGGTTTCCAGTGTTTGTACTCCCTAGGACTTACACCTTCATGGCTCACTACACAACCCTATTTAAGACCATATTAAAACAACTATACATTCCTATTCATTGCACCATATTATCTATGAAGAAATACACGATTGGTATTATTTTACCAACTACACTTTCAAGGTAATTTCATTATGTCATTTCAATTATCATAACTTGGGGCAATCCATGACCCCACAGGTTCAAATCATTTATACACATGGGGTAATCTACGACCACCTTGGTTAAATTATTCATTATCTTAGGTAATCCATGACCCCTAAGGTTCAATTAAAACTATTTATATTTTAATAGCCTTTCATATCATGCAATAGTTCTAAAAACAATTCAATGTACATAGTCAAAATAAATTTCATAAGATTGGGTTGAGCTTATACCAATTTCAACATCAAAATCATCAATTTTGGGGAATCCGCAACCCCCATGTCAATTAACCATGCCCATTGATCTGAGGTGGATTTATATGCCTGAGTATTAATATCTGGGATTATTTAGCCTTATTTGAGGAATTTTCGTGTGCTTTATGAGTGAACTTATAAGTGTTAAAGTACACTATTACAATATTTAAGGTGTATTTCAAATAATTTTGGAATCAATTTGATCATTTAGAGTTCATATGAGAAAACTAGTGTTACTAGCTTGAGTTAGGTGTTGTTCTAGTTGATCGGGATGGATTCTAATATGTATAATGAGTTTCTAATGGTATGATTGTGTAATTATATGTGGAAAACAATTTTTGTAGTGTTTAAAGTGCAATTTAATCAATCGAAGAGTCAATACTAAGTGAAAGATCAAAAGTGACAAAACTAGTATTCTTAGCTTAAGTTCTAGTTAGTCGTCTTAGATATCATGTTGTTTTAAGCTTTAATTTGATGTGTTTAATACTATATGATGCTTGATGAGTTGATTATGATGATATATGAAGGATATAAAAGCTTCAAATATAGTGGAAACAACACAAAAAGGCTTGGAATGGATCAGTGAAAGCAGAAGACACAATTTAATGTGAAATGGACCTCTTGGAAGTCCATGGCGCATCAAGGACCAAAGAAATGGCCATATGGTGCATGCCATACATAGGGATATTTCTAAGGGACCTAAAATAGTGTGTATCCATGATAAGGGTGCGCGGCAGAGGTAAAAAAAGAGAATTAGCCCCGTGATGTGGCCTAGTTCAAAAACGCAACAGTTTTATCCTCCTATAAATAGGACACTTGTACTTGATGTTAGAGACCTTGGACAGCTTTGAAATTTTGAGAAGGGATGTAAAAAGCTTCAATTAGGGTTTTTATTATTTTATATTAGATTTTTTATAGATTTTATCATGTATTTATTCATCTTGATTACGACCATGTCCATGAGTGGCTAAACGCCATTTTTCCAGGGTTAAGCCAAGAACATGTTGATTTTTTATTTTAATTGAGTTTGTTTGGATTTCTTATCATAATTGGTTGTTTTTTATCCTTTTTATCACTATTTTAAGGATTTATGACCCTTAGAATACATATATTATTGACCTTGTAAACTTAGGAGGGGGAATACAAAGATAGAACATGGGGATGAATGGAGTAAGGTTCTTATTCTTTTATAAAATATGAAATTTGAATTAGCATCTAGGAGAGATATATACCTAGAAGCCTTGATTGGTTCATATGTAGGATGATATCTTAATGCATCTAAATGGATTATTACATCCCCTCTCAATGATGAAATAGTTGTAATGTCCAGTTAGGTAGAAGGTTAGAGGTTGAGAGGCCATAATCATACGATAAACCCTATGACTCAACAACCAATATAAGAAATCTAATGAATGAAGTTCAATGGAGCATTATGATTGTTTGTAATCCTTAAACCTGGGTCTCTATCCATTGATTGTCCAAGGTCATTACTTTTCCACATTAGTTACTTTTCTTTAAGTTTACAACTCTAAAACTCCCTTGGTTACTTTATCTCAATAGTTGAACTAGAATTGAATAAGTTGTTAGTATAAGTCTTTGAGGGATCGATATTTATCATTATTTAAGGCCACTGTATTACTTGGTGAAACCATATACACTTGCATGTGCGATTGGGCACAATAAGTTTTTGGCGCCATTGCTGGGGACTTATAAATTGGCAACTATTTTTATTTTAGTTTTTCTTTGTAGATTTCTTTGGTGCTTTATGATTTTTCTTGGTATTGAATTTATAGGAAATAGGTTGACAAATTAGTAGGCTGGCACAGGATAGGAAATTAGTCGAACCAAACCCCAAACCCGAGTAGTTGTAGCATCAATTGAGGTGAAAAGTAGAACTTCTCCTCAAATTCCTACAAACTCATGAGAAACAAGAAAATCCTTCTCTCATGGATGAAGAACAAATTGCCCTCAGGATAGTTTGCAAAGTGGCAATCCCACTTCCAACAAATTAACCCTTTAATTTTCAGAAACCAGCTGCTGGAGGTAATTTTGAGCTAAAACACAACATGGTGCAACTTTTGATCAGTAGTGGAAAGTTTATGGGGCTTTCACATGAAGATCTACATGTCCATCTGTGAAAATTTCTAGATATTAGTGACACATTCATCCCAACGGGCGTGTCAACTGATTATATAAGGCTAACACTATTCCCCTTTTCACTATTGAGGAAAACAAAAAAGTAGTTGAACACTAAGCTAACAAATTCAATCACAAGCTGGGATAACTTAGCTAGAAAATTCCTTATCCAATTCTTTCCATCTAGTAAGACTACGAGAGTGTGTAGTGAGATTGTGTGGTTCAAACAAAAGCCAGATGAGAATTTATATCATGCTAGGGAGTGATTCAAAGATCTTCTTCGGGACTTTCCACATCATCATCAGTCCAATGAGGTATTAGCTCATACTTTTGTTAAGGCACTTGAACATAACACAAATATTTTGCTAGATTCAGCTGTAAGTGGTCAAGTTTTGGAGTTGACATATGATGAGCTATATACTTTTTTGAACTGGATTGCATAAGGAAATCTTGAGTGGCACTCAAACTCAAGGAGTACTACAAAGAAGGTTGAAGGTGTACTGGAGGTGGATCATTTTACTGCTATATCTGCCGAAATTGCTGCATTACAAAATCGGATAAGCAATATGAAGTTGGGGTTACACAACCTGCAACCACAGTTAATGCAATTCAATAGACTGCAGGTTGGTGTGAGGTTTATTATAACAATAGAAATTCAGTGGCTATGTGTGCTGCAATTCCTAAGTTTGTGGTGTTTGTGGGAAATGCTCAAAGGCCGAATTATGGGAATGCCTACAATATGAAGTAGCAGACTCAGCCACCAAATCAATAATACGCCCAACAGTAGTAGTTTCAGCAATATTAAGTTTAGAATAATCTGGACACAACTCAAACTAGCAATGTGGAAGATATGCTGAAACAAATTATGCTACTTAAGCATAATTGGCAGTAGATATAAAGAGCCAGCAAGCTGCTACAAGGAGGTTGGAGTTGCAGATAGGTCAGATAGCAGCAATGCAAAATACTAGGCCTCAAGTTAATTTTCCAAGTAATACTAAAAATTCTAAACAACTTATGAAAATCACTTTGAGGAGTGGTAAGGAGATCAATAAAGAAGCTTCAAAGAAACCTAATGAGGTAGATGCTAAGTTGGTTCCTAAGAAGGTAGACGACAAAGCTGTTGAAAATTTAAGGAATTCTGAGTACTCATAAACCACAGTTACTGAAAATATGAAGAAGATCCCACCATTACCATTCACACAGAGGCATATAAAAGAAAAGAAAGATACATGCTTCAAAAAGTTCTTTGACACATTCAGAGAGATGGACATTAACTTACCTCTTTTAGATATTTTGAAGAGAATGCCCAAGGATGCTAAGTACTTGAAGGATGTGTTCTCTAATAAAATTAAGCTGCAGGATATGGAGACGGTAGCACTCAGTGAGGAGTGTAGCTCTGTGGTGACGCAGAAGATGCCCAAAAAGCTTAAGGACCCTGGAAAGTTACTCTCTACATTCAAATTGAGAATAATGAGGTGGTACATGAACTTAGTGACTTAAGGGAAAGCATAAATTTGATGCCCCTTTCTTTGTTCAACACGTTGGGCTTGGGGAAGCCGAGACCAAGCTCTGTGTTACTGAAATTAACAAATAGGACCATAACCCATCCTAAAGGAGTCATAGAGGATGTTTTTATCAAGGTTGGTAAGTTTATTATTCCTTCTGACTTTGTTGTTTTAGATTTTGGGTAGATAAAGGAGTACTAGTCATCTTGGGATGTTTATTCTTAGCAATGGGAGGAGCTTTAATAGATGTGAGAGAGGGTATGCTCACAATAAGGTTAGATGATAAAGAGGCAATTTTCAAGGTGTACAAACCACTCAACACAATATCCCACTACAAAGATTCATGCATAATTACAGTGATTGAAGGGGATAAGTGTGGGGTTGTGGAGTCTATTCCACTAAAGGCCTCTTCTGACTTCCTCATTGAGTAGCCCAATCTTCCAATATAATACCGCAACATAACATGATGCAAACCGATGAGCCTAAAAAGGCTAAAGTTGAGAAAACTGTTGACCATGAGAGTTTCTACTCAAGAGGTCAGAAATGAATAAGAAGACGGTATCCTAGTATAAGAAAGAGGATGAAGGAATATGGATAAGTCATAGATTGGGTCGTATCGTGACACTAAATCAGGCGTTTCTTGGGAGACAACCCAAGATAAGTTAAGGTAGGTTTTATTTTTAGTATTTTAGTTTTTAATTCACTAGTTTTTATTTTTGTTGAGTCACAGGTTGATGGGAAGTCTGAGTAACAGAAAACCTGAGCTAAGGAGCATAGCGAAGACTAAGTATGGGGTCCCCAGACCCTCTAAATGTGTACAGATGTTGTTATCTAGGCTTAGAGGCCTCAGGAAATATTTTATCTCTACTTTTAAAAGTATACTTTAGGAAAACAATAGAATTTTATGTTTGGGGTGGGGAAATTCCCATTTTTAGGGTAATTTTAATTTTTTTTATTAAGAATAAATGTGGGACGTTCTTATTGGTCAAATAGTTAGTTACATGATGAAAGTGTTTTTTTTTGTAAAGAGCATGTTGATTGTGTGAATTACTACTTTTGAGACTCCTAGGGTCATGTTTATGACTCTTGTACTTGTTTTCTTACTATTGAATTCATATGATTGTTTGGTTAAGAGGCTATGATGATCCCACTTGAGTTGAGCATGTGCCATATGCATGTATGGTTGTTGTATATTCCTCATTGCATTTGATGCTAGAACTTGCTTGGTGTATATGAAAAATGAAATATATAGTGTGAGTTTAGGAGATGATATAGGCATTTCTTTGATAGCCATTTTCATACCCTCTTTTGACCTACTATTGTGCATAACCTTAGTTAGCCTTGTTGAGCCTTTAGCTTATTATTTTTTTGCCTCATATGTATCCTAATTCCTTCTTTAATAGACCTTAATTTGATTCAAAGCTCCTAAGTGTTTCAGTGTAAAGTTAATTGAGTAAGGAGTTTGAAAATAAGAGGATAAAAGGTAAAAGTAAATCCCCAAAGTAGTGGCTATTGGTTTACAAAGTTGATGTGCAATGAAATCCAGTATCTTACAACGATAAGCCCGCATTTTGGAGCTAGATCAAAAAAACTAACCCCACATCATAGTGAGAATAATGAATTAATAAGAAAAAATCCCACCATATTGTATGTGAATGAGCTTAATGAGATGGGGTAAAATTATGTATATGTGAAGGGTTTAGAGGTGAGAGTTGATTGTTAAAGATTGATCTTAATTATATAATATAATGTATTAAAGTTCTTAGGGAAAATAGTCATTATTCTTGGTCAAAATAGTTCCTACCCGTCCCTTAGCCTACATTATAATCATTAAAGACCTATTTGATCCTAAGCTTCATCATTTTGATTTTAGTGAAGTCCTACACTAAGGGCAAGCCTATGGTTCAATATGTGTAACTTGTGAATTCTTTTGGGGTGAGCTTAATTTGATTCTTGTATACAATTGGTTTAAAGTAGAATTTATGTGAGTGATTATAGGTAACTCTCTTGTTGTGAAGGCACATGTTTGATGAATGTTTGGTGAATTATATGATGTTTTTGATTGAACAAGGTGCATGAGTTTGCAAACTACGTGAGTAAATTCGTAAGGCTAGGATATTTTGGAGTAGTATTCTTGAACTGTCAATTGTGTACATAACATGCTTAGCGGAAACTTGCATTCTATGTAGTCATTATAGTACTGGCTTGAGTGTCTTGCGTGTAGTATAAGTGTGAAGTCACCTCAGATTATGATTTGTAGAGTAAAGCGTTGTTCGAGGACGAACAAGGATTTAAGTAAGGGGTGATGATCTGAGGTGGATTTATGTGTCTGAGTGTTGTTATCCAAGCTTTATTAGCCTTCTTTTGAGGACTTCTTATGTGCTTTGTGAGTGAATGATGATATAATTGAGCATCTTAGCGTTCAGGTACTTGATTACAATGTTTAAGGTGTATTTCAAACAAGTTTGGAATCAAATTGATCATTTAGAGTTCATATGAGAAAACCAGTGTTACTAGCCTGAGCTAGGTGTTATTCTAGTTGATCGCGATGGATTCTAATGTGTGTAATGAGTTCTTAATGGTATAATTATGTAATTATGTGTGTAAAAACTTGTTTATAGTGTTTAAAGTTCAATTGAATCTAGCTAAGTGTCAAGACTAAGTGAAAGATCAAAAGGGGCAAAACAAGAATTCTTAGCTTAAGTTTCTAGTTCGTCGTCTTGGATGTCGTGTTGTTTTGAGGTCAAATTTGATGTGTTTAAAGCTATAGGATGATTGGTAAGCTAATTATTATGATATATTAAGGATATATAATCTTCAAATCTAGTGTAAAAACACTAAAAGGCTTGGAATGGATCAACAAAGGCACAAGACACAATTTAACGTGAACTGGACCTCTAGGAGGTACATAGCGCGTTGTGGACCAAAGAAAAGGACCTAGGGTGTGTGACATACATAGGGAGCTTACTAAGGGAACCAAAACAGTGTGTACCTGCAATAAGGTCATGTGGATGTGGTTAAAATAGAGAATTAGTCCTGCGATGCGGCCTAGTGCAAAATCGGGGTAGTTTTGTCCTCCTATAAATAGGACACTTGTACTTGATGTTAGAGACCTTGGACGAATTTGAAACTTGGAGAGGGTCTGGAAAACAATTTAATTAAGATTTTTATTCTTTTAATTTAGATTTTCAAAATATTTGATGATGTATTATTCATCTTATTTACGACTATGTCCATGAGTGGCTAAACGCCCCCTTCCGGGGTTAAGGCCAAGAACATGTCTACGTTCGCTTTGAATTGAGTTTGTTTGGATTTTTTTATCATAATTAGTTGTTTGTTTATCCTTTTTATCAATATTTTAAGGATTCTCAACCCTTAGAATACATATATTATCGATCTTGTGAACTTGGGAGAGGGAATAGGAAGATAGAACGTGGGGATAATGGAGTAAGGTTCTTATTCTTTTATAAAATAAGGAATTTGAATTAGCATCTAGGATAGGAATATACCTAGAAGCCTTTCTTGGTTCATATATAGGATAATATCTTAATGCATCTAAATAGATTATTACATCCCCACTCAATAATCTAGTTGTAATGTCCAGTAAGGTAGAATGTTAGAGGTCAGGAGACCATGATCATACGATAAACCCTACGAATCAACAACCAAGATAATCAATCTAACAAATGAAGTTCAATGGCATAGCATGGTTGTTCATAAGACTTAACCCTGGTTCTCTATCGATTGATTGTCCAAATTCATTAGTTTTAACACAAGTATTTGAGGGATCTATATTCAGCTTTATTTAAGGCCACTGACTTGGTGAGACCATGTACATTTGCGTGTGTTCTTGAGCTTTACACCCAAGCACCCCAATTAGTTCAAAACTACCAACTCAAACCACAAATGATTCACAAGATCCATGGGAAAAACAATTCAATCATTAATGTTCTAAAGCCCTCAACCCACACCATATTTAAATCACTTGAATAACAATTGTAAATCGGAATATGATCGTTTAAAACTGAATTGAAGAGACTATATTATGTTTAAGGGTCGTACATAGGTTAAAAGACCCCAATACCCCTCAACCCAATTAATCAAAATTAAAACTACATGAGCTTTTACATAGGTTCGCGGCACGAATCTTATCGTAGACGCTATATCACAAAGGTTCACTACCCCCGAGATTCAAAACCACCCCAAACCCCGTCCGATAATTCCAAAACTCTCTCGGGAAACCCCATTCATATGCCTAAATACAATTTAAGTTAAACATCAACATTTCGATCATAGGAAGTCCAAAAATAAAATTCTTAAAATTTTAAGGGTGTTACAGGATGCTACTGTGACGCTCACCTATTTCCATTATTCTACTTTCCTCATGTTGTTTTTCTTTTCAATCCACTATTTTTTGAATGGTAAAATTGATACCCAACAAAGTAAAATTGCCAGATCTAATAGAAAATAAAGAAGATTAAACCAAAAATTACCAAAAAAAAAAAAAAAGGAGAACTAACCAATTTCATCAGAACTAGAGAGGTCATTTCTGAATTAAAAACTTACCAGTTTCTCTTATAAGTTTCTTTTCAATGCTGCAAGCTAAATGATTCCATCTATTCCATGGGATTAAAATGCTTTGTTTGTAAGTTAAAATTGTCCAAGCCTAAAGAGATTAATGGACTATGGTTATCTAACTGATTACAGGAAAGGTTTGAGATCTGTATATTAATAGTAAGTCATTTTTTATTTAAGTCAAACCATGTTGTTCATGTGATGGAGTCAAAATAATTTCTATGTAAAGGATACCTCTTACTCAACCTCGGCATCACCTTGTTCTAAAATTAAATAATACATCATCTGATGTTTCCAACAAAAAGATACATATTTCTCCATTCTAGAGCGCTAAAGGTTGTTTCCTCCTAAATATCTCCAATCTATAGATAGATAATTTTGAAAAAGAATTTCTAGAATATTCTTGATCTAACTACGAGGCCATGAAGAACTAAGAACCTTGTCATTAGGAGACGAGAATAAATGCATCAACTTATTGAACTTACTTTTCCTTTCTATTAAGGTTATCATAGGACACCATCTTCTATTTTTAATTTAATTATAATAAAGATGATATAAGCTTAAACGGTTATATAAGGATTAATATAGCTGACCCCAACTTATCTGGGATAGAGGCATCGTAATTGTTAGCATAACACATCGTGCAGTAACTTAAGGCCAGCAACACCCACTTAAGTTTCTAAAAACAAGGTTTATTCCAAGTACGTTTGTATTGGTTTAATCCAAAGTATTCTAAAGCACCCTATCATATAAAAAAAAAAACCATGTACACCCATAGATTAATAGAGGCCAAAAACTGAATATATCAAAGCTATGTGATATATTACACATGAACTTAGGTAACAAAATGGGACACACCTGTTTCTTCAAGATCAATAAAATTTTCTCAACTTAAGTGTGCATGTGTGACTATCGAATGGATCAAAAAGCACATGTGCATGACCAAAATTTAGGTAAGCTAACAACAACCGCACGAATCTGCCATTTGCAACACCATCATCCAACATAGGAATTCTACTAAAGGAAAGTGAAGCACCTTTAGCTTATAAAGAGAAAGAATAAGAGGCAAACAAAGTAAAGACGTCCAATTATCATCCAATTTATTGATAGGGTTTCCACCTCTGAAAATGTGATACCTCTCTCAATAAATGAGTTTTAAATTAGAAAGGCAACAGACTATCAGAAAGTTATACATAACATAAATGAAACGTCTTCTGAAGGGTGAAGGAGACAGAAACATAGAAGCCAAATCCGACGTTCTTAGACACAACTAATTAAAGTTGTACGTTCAATATTCTATCACCCTATTTATCCAAAACATAAGGAGAAAGGCCTATGTATTTGCATGATCCCAGCAGATTCAATCCTATTTATACTCGGAGTTACTCCCCTAGCAGTTCTAGTACTCATTGACTTATAAAAGAAAAATGAAATTAGACAAACACAAAAACTACGAAAACAACTTTCGTCATCTTTTGATTTCCTCTCCAAATTATTGTTAACCCCATAAGCACCATGATGATTTTGGGATACCCTTTTGGAATTCCTACAATTCTGATGGGGTTTATATTTTTTTAAACAAACTCTTAGATGGATTCTAGTACTTTCTCCATTACAGTCAAAAGCTCATGACTTTACATGAAATAAAAAGGGAAGATAGTTGTGACACTTGTGGGTCAATTTGCTTCTTGATGGGGTTTCTGATCTTTTATACTAATATACTCCAATATGAGTTCTTGATTGTTTCTCTTACAGACGAAAGCTCACGATTGTTACTTGAATTCAAAGAATAACCTATAATTATTAAAAGGATTAAATTCAGTAACCACATTAAGTTGAATCTATATAGAGACAATGGAAAGCTTGTAGCGATAAGGTGACCACTATGATCCATATAAAAGTAACATGTTTCAGATTATCAAACTAAATATCGTCTAGTAGAATCATCAATTGTGAAGCTAACACATTCCAGCCACCAGATTTGTACAAGGTTTTAACCCTTTCTTCATTGGTTGTTGAGACCAAAAAGAAATGTTCATATCAGTTTTTAATGATAGGTGATCCTGCTCTGGAAGAGTAAACAAAATGCTAAATGTTACACATTTGGAAGGAGAAAGAAGAAGGGAGATGTACTTGTAATTAAGTGAATACACCATACAGTAATATCTCCCCGGATCACTAAGCTCTCTGGCACAATAACATAAACTACTTCAGAAATGGAAGAAACTAACTTGCATTTAGTAAAAGAATCTCTTACCAATTTATAACAACATAAACTACAGAACTAAAATTGCCAACAAAATGATTCACCAGGAAACATACTCTTTCGACATTGTCTCTACAATGAGAGAAATCTTAGTTACCATATCTTTAGAATCTACAATCTGAGGAACTCTACGAAATGCTCAAATAATTGTGACTGACAACTGCAAGTAGACGTCACGATTATCACCCTCGGCATCACTTCCTTTCCCCGTTCCTATAAAGAACCAATTTTCAAATTTTTTTTATTTTTGTCATCTAATGTTTCTTATTTCTAATTAAAGTATATTTTAGTTCAGGAATAGGGTACCCAAAAAAGTGAAATTAGTTCCAATTTATATTGTTGTTCTTTAATTCTGTTAAAACTTAAAGCATTGGCCAAATATTAGTACCTTCATGAAATTTATCGAAGCTTCATTTTTGGAGGAGTGATATGGGTATGTGAATCTTTGAAAAATTGTAAGAAATTAAACTCAACTCTCAAAATTAAATTTGAAGGAACGAAACACAGTAACATAAGTTGATCTTTGCTTAGGATTATAAACAATAAAATCACTAAGTTCTATTCGAAGCCATGTCGTTGATTAAATAACACCTTCCCTGCTTCTTCTCTACTTAACAAAATGAAAACTTTTAATCAAATCTATTTACCATTGTGTATACTAGTATAAATAGAGTAAATGAACAAAAACCAATTTCAAGAATGACCAAGAAATCAAAAATATTACAACCCCACAATGATTAGTTTAAAATAATTACAAGAGCAGAGCACAATAATTTAAGAAAATACCATCTTTCTTGATGTTAAAGTCAATTATGAACAAATCTAAAGTAGCAGAAAAGATTTCACTTACTCCCACATCATGGAATCAATCACCTTTTTTCTTGTCAAAACCCATTCATGAATTGAATCGAAAAATACAACTTGAAGTGAGACCTTATTTGCTTCTTCTCTATTTGAATTTCTATTTGAAACCTTCAGATATTACATTTGAATTCGAGTTTCTCCTTCTAGATTATAGATTTAGCAATGTAAAGTAGAGCAAACAGAGAAGGCTATGAAAGATGTAGATTGAGAAAAGACTAGATAAGGGGTGTCCAATGTGTCTTTCATCGTATCTTTTGAACTGCAGCACGTATGACTACATGTGAGAAGTCCATTATAACTCTAATTGAACTTAATTGACGTTAAGTTGCCATATCGAGACCAACATTTCTACTATATAGAAATCTTCTTCAAAACATGAAAATATATAGACATATATTTTCAATAAAAGATTTTATATTTTCAATAAAAGATTTTCACTTTTAGTTTTAGTTATAGTGTGTGCATGTTTTAATAATACTCCCCCGTCTCAAATTATGTGTCGTCATTTTCTTTTTGATCCGACTCAAAAAGAATATCGTCTTTTCTTATTTGGTAAATTTTTAAACACAAAATTACAATTTTACCCTTCGTGTTCTCACTTAATTTTAAATACTATTACTTCTTTTTTATTTGTTTTTTCAATTAAAAGTGGTCCTACTTAATTTTAAATATTATTACTCCTTTCTTTAAGAAGGGTAATTTTGTAACTTTAATAAAGTCAATACTTATTTCTTAAATATCGTATCCGATCAAATGACGACACATAATTTGGGATGGAGAAAGTATTAAATTTTCTTTTTTGATTTTTTATGCATTGTTCGGTATTCATATTGAACTCGACTATTCCAATTTTCATGTTTAATAGGACCCATTTGGGGGTAAAAATCCCTGTCAAGGATTTTTCCATTCCTTAGCCTCGAAATGGAGACTTTTGATCAAGGAAAGGGTAATTTGATCAACCGTACGTGTTTTCTTTTGGTAATAGTATTAGATTTCTAACATTGGATAGTATATAATTTTTGTTTTTCAAATACTTCATTACACATAAATAGTAATTCTGAATATATTGTGTCACATCATCTCTTCAAATCTCAATATAAATATTGATTGAGTCTCTTAATTTCTTTTTAACTTAAGAATATCATTTTCAAAGTAGGTTTTAATAAATCTTGTGTAAACAATCAAATCTTCAAGAACTACAATCAGTAGGCACATTTCGATCATGAAGCACCATAAGGCAACCTATATGCTTCTACTTTAATACTATGCACCATGTTGATACAATAAATAAATGAGCTTCAACCAAATGAACAAGGAAATACTAACAAATATATAGCTTTCATGTACAATATAATTTCTTCTTATGCATTCAAAGACAGGGATAGACTTTTGATTACAAGTTTGACTGAATCCTATAATTTTGATCCAAATCCTATAATTAGATTAAGAGATTTATTAGATATATATAAATTATTGATCTAGAACTCAATAACTTAATCAAATTAAAATCCTACATTCATAAACTTCAAATCTTAACTCCACTATCATATATTAGAAGATGTGACACATATAATTGTAAATGCGGAATGCTCAGAAAATATGATAAAGAAAAAACATTGCGTTCAATTGTTGAAGTCCAACAATTGCAAATTCAAATGTAAAAAATAAAGTAGAAATATTATATATACATATAAAAGTGTTTTGTGCGTGCCTCCCATTTTCATGAGCTTCTTTCTCTTTTATAGAAGACAAAACCTTTGATTCCATACAGGTACAACATAATTATCCTTCTTGTCTGTTACTCTTCATATTTAATTACGTTCCTGATAAGCCAATACTTCTTATAATCTTAAAGTAAGGTGAAATGTGTAATTGGTAGAATCATTGGTAAGATTTTTTTTCTTTTGGAAGGTTAGCCATCCATTTTTCCCTTTGTGATATATTCACACCAACACTCTTTGACATAATTTATATACAGATAAGACCACTTTCTACTCATTAATTATAGAAAATGAAAAGATACAAGCTATCAAAAAGGGTATAATTTAGAAAACTAAGGTTTTTCATTTAATTGAGTAATTGTTTAGGTTGTTTTAGATTTATTTTTAAAATAAAATAAATTAAAAAGAAAAAGAAAAATTTTTAAAAATGGATAAAAAAAGATACAACTGCTATATTTTTTTAAATCTTTAGAATTAAGTTTAATTAAACCAAACCAGTAGAATGAGGAAAGATTTTTAAACCAATAACCCTTTATTTCTCTTAAATGCATTTGTTTAATTGAGCATTTAATGTGGATAATATAATTGATAGAGTGGTTTTGGTTTTAGTTTTCAGCAAAATTCTTTAAGATAAATAATATGAGATAAAAATATCCAAAAAAGGGAGAAATAATATAAATATAAATAGATGATTAAGAGAGGTACCACATCAGCTTGTCTATGTTTCTCCTTTATATATATTGATTGATTCTTGTTTGGGAGAGAGAAATTAATGTTGATATAATCAATTAACAATGATTTAAGCTAATGGAGATGTTAATTTCAACTAATTAACATATTAAACTAGAAATACGATAATCCTACATGATTATTAAACTAGATGGTATCATCAACTTTCGTTAAATACCACGGGATATGTGAGTCCGATCAACACTCGACCGACTAAGCCCCAATTCATGTTTGCCACATGATTTGAGATTAAATATATTATGGCTAACAATCATCCTCATAAAGGAACATATATCATCGCCCGATTATGGATCAACCATTCTTATGTCCGCAGAACACAGATTTCGAGCGGTGAGCCACGTGGACTCTCACCTTCTCGATCAACTATATAATTCTCTTTAAGCCCAAATTTTAACATTTTCATACCATCATCATCATTCAAATAGTTTTCTTTCCATTTGGGCATAGACCAGTGTTGGTATCGTCATACCAAGACCAACAAGTCATCCATCCTAGTAACCAGAGCAAGTTTACCAAATGCCTACTTTTAAAACTTTCTTTGAAATTTAGACACAAGTAGGAAAATTTGCCAAATACCTATTTCTTATGACACCATCATCTCTTCTTTCCAAGTTAACAAATCCAACATACAAGTTTATAATAATACACTTTATCGCCCTCCTTCATTCACAATTATATATAAAATATCTTTCCGAAAATAATTTTACAAAAAAAACAAAAGCTTAAAATAGAATCTTACATTTTCCTCTAAAAATCTCTAATTCACATACAATTTCGGCATTATTTTTTGGTGAATAGCTCAAAATCAGTCCACAAATATCATAATCTTGTTCATTGCATCCATTGTCATCCTATTTGGTTACTATCTTCCCGAATCCACTTTCCACCATTGTTAAAAATCTTTCAAATCACTCACATTACTTAAAAATTCTTTAGAAAGTACTTTATAGTAGCTCAGGTGACCCAACTTCGTGTCTCTATTCCATAAACCCAACGATCATTGATTAGAAACAATATTTGCAATTACATGATTTTGTATGAATATCTGCCCAGTCGACCAGTCATCGATCGTTCATATACCTGACATATATCAATAGCATAATCAAAGATCGACTAAAGCTTAATTCTAGGATGTCTATTGCAAAGTATGTCTGGGTTTCTGGTGATTTCATGGGAGAAAGAGAGAAGACTCCCAAACATTGGAAATGGAAATTTTTTAATAAGGTGACCTCTGATAACACCCACCTATACCATCGAAAGTGGTAGTGGACGGCCGTTGTCAATAACTCAACTTATGTTGAGGTCAAATCCACGAGGAGCGAAATTAGAATTCTAGTCCTATTGGTGTTAAATTCTACTAATAAGCTACCTGCAATGTGAATAAAGCGAAATGCATAATTAAAAATAAGGCGGGGTGGGGGTTTGGTTTGGCATGTGTTTTGTCAATATCAAGAGAAGCAACACACTACAGTAACATTTTTGTTGTAGAATTCACTTTAAGAGGAATCTTGAGATTATTTCTACCTAAAGGCAAGTTGTGCATGGGATCGTGATGGTTTGGTGTAAGTTCTAATCGTAGATGATATGGTAGGATAGGTTGAGGGTCTTTGAGGCTAGTTTATCATCAAAGACTCAAGGATGCCACTCCTTACAAACCCATTATGGGTAATTGGGGTTTTCACCCATAAATTCCAACTACTTAAACTAAGCAATAGTGGAATCCATAATCAACTACTAAGAATTACACAAACATATCATCACCCAAACACAATTGCACCTTAGTTCAACATAATCCCAAGACTATTATAACGTAGGTTTGGGTAGGGTAGGATACCATTTAGGAGTAATATGGCTATACCCTCCTTGAACATCTACATCACACTATTCTATCCAACTTTTGATCATGGGACACTTCTTTTTGTTTTCACTTTCTACACATATGCCCTCTTTTATTTCCTTGGTTCACCGATTTTCTTTTAATTTCTTTTTCTTGAGCCCTTTGTGCTTCTATTTTCTCCTCTTGAATTTTTCTGTCTTGGTACACAAATGATGAGAAGGGAGCTCCCACAGCCACCTAGGCATCCTTCATGTCCCAACCCCTAGACACACTTTCTACATGATCCAATACTTTTGATGCGAACCCATACAATGATTTAATAAGCAATCCACTAGATCCATTGTCCAATATGGATTTGTTGAGATGGTCCAATGCCCTATAGAAGATTTGGAGAAGCAAATTCTCTGGCATCTCATGGTTAGGACACTTCAAGAGTTTTTCCTTGAATTTTGCCCAAGCATCATACCACAACTCTTCATGGAATTGGCAGAAATTTATGATTTTATTCTTCAATTGTACGTTCTTTGAAGGTGAGAAGTATTGACTTAATAAAGACTCCATAAGATTTACCCATGAGGTTATGGAACTGGCGAGCAAAGATCTTAGCCATACCACCGCATTTCTTATTAGAGAGAAGGGAAAAAGGCATAATCAGATAGACTCCTAGGATATGTGTAAAATATCAAAGGGAGCACAAACTTACAAAATTCTTTAAATTCAAATTAGAGTCCTCATGGGTTTTACCCCCAAAAAGTTCCTTCAAAAAAACCAATTATAGTATCACGCTTGTGACATAGAATAATCTGTTTCCCTCAGTGGAAGGGATGCCGGTAACACTTTCATGCTCTTTGGTGCCACGATAATCCAACCCATCTTGACTTATTAGTTATTTGGATGAAATAGTGATTACCTAATCAAAAATCAAAAACAACAAGGAAAGTAAATCAAAATCACCACGGTTATACCCAAAGTAACATTAAACACCGCACAAGTGAAAACTAAATTTCTCTCTTCGACAATGGCGCCATTTTGATAACACTCACCTATACCATCAAAAGTGGTAGAGGATGGTCATTATCAATATCTCAAATTATATTGAGGTCGAATACACAAGGAGAAAAATTAGAATTCTAGTCCTATGGGTGTTAAATGCAACTATAAGCTACCCGCAATATGAATAAAGCAGAATGCATAAATAAAATGGGGGGGGGGGTAGTTTGGAACGTTTTTTATCAATATCTAGCCAAGCAACATACTACGTTAACACTTTTGTTGTATAATTCACTTTTGGAGGAATCTTGAGATTATGTCTACCTAAGGGCAAGTTGTGAATAAGATCATGATGGTTTGGTGTAAGTTCTAATCATTGATGACATGGTAGGTTACGTTTAGGGTCCTTGAGGCTAGTTTGTCAACAAATCCTCAAGGATGTCACTCCATGACTCTTCTGAGTACCTACCGAGTAGATCAATGAAAGCCACCCAAAACCTCAATTGGGATCCTTATCTCTAGGAAGATTCCCATAATGTAACCTACTCTTTATCTACTCTTATTTCTAAGATGGCAAAAGATAGTAAGTTGCGTGCTCAATTATCTACTATTACTTTTTCCCCTATAGCCCTCTTTTAAGGAATCTATGGGTTCCCAAGAGTTCATCCATATCCATCTTTCAATTACAATGAGAATTTTCAAGAGTTTTGGATTTTCACCCTACAAACCCATTTTAGGTAATTAGGGTTTTCACCTACAATTCCCAACTATTTAAGAATTACACAAATGCATCATCACCCAAACACAATTGCACCTTAGTTAAACAAAATCCCAAGACTATCATAACATAGGTTTGGGGTAGGGTAGGATACCATTTAGGAGCAACATGGCTATACCCTTCTTGAATACCTATATCACACTATTATATCCAACTTTTGATTATGGGCTACTTATTTTTGTTTTCACTTTTTACACATGTGCCTGCTTTTATTTTCTTGGTTCACCCATTTTTTTCATTTCTTTTTCTTGCACCCCTTATGCTTCTCTTTCGTCCTCTTGACTTTTTCTGTCTTGCTAAACAAAGGATAAGGAGGGATTCCACATAGACACCTCGGCATAATTCATGTCCCAACCCCTATACAAACTTTCTACTTGATCTAATATATTTGATGCGACCCCATACGATAATTTAATGAGCGATCCATTAGATGCATTATCCATTATGTATTTGCTGAGATGGTTCGATTCCCTATAGAAGATTTGGAGAAGCATTTTCTCCATTATCTTATGGTTAGGGAACTTTAAGAGTTTCTCCTTGAATCTTCCCCAAGCTTCATACCACGACTCTTCATAGAATTGGTAGAAATTAATAATTCCATCTCATAATTCTAATATCTTCAAATGTGGGAAGTATTGACTTAAGAAAGCCTTAATAAGATTTGCGCATAAGGTGATGGAACCGGAAGGCAAAGATCTTAGCCATAACATCGCCTTCTCCGTTAGATACAATATGAAAAGTCTCAATAGGATAGACTCTTGGGATAAGTGTGCAATATCAAAGAGAGCACAAGCTTATAAAATTCTTCAAATGCAAATTTGGGTCCTTATGGGTTTTACCCCCAAAAAGTCCCTTCAAATAAAACAATTGTATCATCACTCTTTCCCTTAGTTGGTGGGGATGCGGATAGAACTTTCACGGTCTTCGGTGCCAAGATAATCTAAGCCATCTTGAATCATGGTTATTTGGAAGAAATAGTGATTACCTAATCAAAAATAAAAAATAACAGGAAAAGTAAATCAAATTCACCACGGGTATACCCAAAGTAACATATAACAACGTACAAGTAAAACCTAAATTTAATTCCCTGATAATGGTACCATTTTGATAATGCTCAGCTATACCATTGAAAGTTGTAGAGGACGGTCGTTGTCAGTAGGTCAAATTATATTGACGTCGAATCCAGGAGGAGCAAAATTAGAATTCTAGGTATATGGGTGTTACATTCTACTAATAATATACCTGCAATGTGAATAAAGTGGAATGCATAAATAAGAAGGAGGGGGGGTGATGTTGGGTGTATTTATTCATTCTAGTGTTACTATTCTAGCCTATTTACCCGTGTTTTGAGGATGATTCATGTGCTTAGTATGTTAATAATAAGATAAATATGAATATAAGTGTCCACGTATGTTTTTACAATGTTTAATTCTGTTTTCACACAAGTTTTGATTTAAATTGATCATTTAGAGTTCAACTGAGAAAATTAGCGTGACTAGCTTGAGCTAGGTGTTTGTCTAGTCTATTGTGTTGGGTTCTAATTTGTTTAATGAGTTCCTAAGGTTGTTATTGTGTATTTATATGTGAAGAAACTTGTTTCTAATTTCCAAGGGTCTATAGGATTAAGACAAGAGTCAAAGCAATAAACTTAAGATCAATGTGAATTAACCTATGCTTAGCTCATGTTTCTAGTTCACCGTCTTGGATGTTGTGTTGTTTTGAGCTCTACATTGTTGTTTTTAATGTTATAGGATGCTTTGTGAATGGATTATTATGATATATTAAGGATATACAAGCTTCAAATAAAGTGGAAACAACTCAAAAGGGGCTTGGAATGGCTCAACGAAAGCACAATACACAAATTGACACAATTTAGACCCCTAAAATTTCTTGGACACGTGTGGAGTGTGTGATTAGACAATGGGTGCGTTATATACACCATTGGATTCATTAAGGTACCTAAATGGTAACCAACCACTCAGCGGTGATAAATCAATTTGCATTTGTCCAAAACTAGAAACTCAACGCGATTATACCGCTCAACGGTGAGCACCAAAATTGGGAAAAAGTGCCTGGTGATGGCATTTGGAACTCTACCGCTCAGCGGTGAGCATCAAAATCATGAAAATTCTGCCCATCTGAAATAAAATAGCATGGAAACCTAATCCAAGTTGGTTTATGACTTGTGCACGATAAATATAACGTCTTAAATTTTGTTTTTAAACATCTTGGAGAGTCTTGGAACACCCTAGATAAATTGGAACATCATTGGAGGATACCACAATTTATTTTTAAGTTTTATATTCCTTTATTTTTAGTTTATTTATGATTTTAATCATTCATACAATTATTTGGATGTTGATTATGACTATGAATGGCTAGAAACTCCCTCTCTAGGGTTAAAGCCAAGAACATGAGTATTATTGTTTTGAATTAAGTTAGCTTGATTTTTTTATCATTATTGTTTGTTTGTTTATTCTTTATTTAAGTATTTGATGGATTGATCACCTGAAAAATACATCTATTGTCACCCTTGTGATCTCGGGAGAGGGAATTGGGGGATAAAACATAGGAATGAACAAAGTATGGTTTGTTTTCTTTTATGAAATAAGGAATTCAAATTAACATCTAGGACAGCGATGTACTTAGATAACTTACTTGATTCAAATGTAGGATGATAGCATTAAAGCACTTATTTGGATTATTGCATTTCCACTCAACGATGTAGTTGTAATGTCCATATTAGGTAAACAATTAGAGGTTGGGAGACCATAATCATGCAATTAACCCTACGAATCAATAACCAAGATAAGAAAATTAACGAATAACATTCAATAACATAGTGTGATTGTTCAAAGTGCTTTAACCTTGGGTTTTACTTTATTGATTGTTCTAAGACTTTTATATTATGCATTGTTTACTTTTCCTTAGTTTACGAATTCCAAACTATTTTTGGCTACTTTTGCATCAGTTTAATCTAAACTGTGAACTATAATTGAATCATTGTTGAATCAAGTCCATGTGAGATCGATACTCGACTTTCTTGAAGGCTACTTTACTACTTTGTAGACCGCGTACACTTGTGTGTACACTTGGGCGTCATCAAGTTTTTGGTGCCATTTTCAGGGACTTATAATTTGGCAACTGTTTATTTTAGTTTTACATTTAGATTTATTTGGTGTTTTTACACTCGGTCTTGGTTCTATTTTTTCCGAAAATAGGTTTCAAAGTAGTAAGCTGGGAAGGGATCAGGACTTGGTTGAACCAAGTTCCAAACCTAAGTAAATAAGCAAACCTTCATCCCTAAATTATGGAAATCACCAAAGACTAAGAGAATCCTTCCATCATGGCTGATAAATAAGCAGTCCGTTGGACTTTAAGAGAAGTGGCAATCTCACTTCCAACCAATTTGACCTTTCCATTTCAAAAGCCGCCACTGGAGGAAATTTTGAGCTCAAACAAAATATGATACAGATTCTGATGTGGATAGCTCACAAGGCTTTCACATGAATATCCATAGGTCCACTTACAAAATTTTCTAGAAATTAGTGATATATTCATTCCCACAAGTGTGAATGCAGATTATATGAGGATGAATTTGTTCTCCTTTTCACTAATTGGGGAAAAAAAAATGTTTGAATGCGGAACCAAAAATCTCAATCACCCCATGGGAGAAATGGACAGAAAAATCCTTATCCAATTTTTCCTGTCTGGTAAGACTGCGAGACTTCACAGTGAGATAGTGTGCTTCAATCAAAAGCCAGATGAGAATCTATATCATGCTTGGGAGTGGTTCAAGGCTCTTCTTCGGGGTTTTTCACACTATCAATAGTCCAATGATGTACTTGCTCATACTTTTTAGAGGCTCTTAACTACAATAAGAAAATTTTGTTAGATTCCACTATAGGTGGTCAAGCTCTTGAGATGACATATGATGAGCTGTATACTTTATTTAACTACATAGCTCAAGGGAACCTAGAATGGCATTCAGACTCGAGAAGTGCCACAAAAAGAATTGCAAGTGTATTGGAGGTGGACCAATTCACAGCGTTATCAGCTCAAGTTTCTACATTAAAAAATTTGATAAACATTTAATTCAGCAGCCTAAAAGTTAAAACTACACAACCGACCATAGCAGTTAATGCAGTTCAGCAAACTAGTGGTTGGTGTGAGGTCTGTGGATATAGTGGCTATTCTGCGGCCATGTGTGCTTTAAATTTGAAATCGATAATGTATGTGGGAAATGTTCAAAGGCAAAATTATGGTAATGCCTATAACCTAAAGTGGCAGACTCAGCCTTGGAACGCTCAACAACATCAAATTCAGCAACTGCAGGCACAAGGAAATTAGTAAACTAACAACTTGGAAGAGATGATAAAGCAGGTTCTAGTGAATCAAACATTATTAGCTGAAGATGTAAAAAATATCAAGTGGAACAGAGAAGTTTAGAGTTCCAATTGAGGTATTTACAACAGGCATTGAATACTAGGCCTCAAGGTGGTTTGCTCAGTGATAGTAAAAATCCAAAATAAGTTATCGCAATCACTTTGAGGAGTGGTAAAAAGCTTCATAGAGAACCTCCAAAGGTAATTAAGGAGGTGGATGCTGAGGTAGTGACCTAACAAGTATAATAAGTTGCTGCTAATTCATCAAAGTCTGAGTACTTGAAAACTAAAGTTGTTGAACCAGAGAAGTAGAAGATTCTTCCACTTTCTTTCCCTCAGAGGCAAATAAAAGTGAAGAAGAATGGAATGTTTAAGAAGTTCTTTGACATATTCAGAGAGCTTCACATTAACTTACCTTTGTTAGATGTTTTACAGGGTATGCCCAAGTACGCTAAGTACTTGATAAATATGGTTGTGAATAAGGTAAAGTTGTAGGATGTGGAGGAAATAACACTCATGAAAGAGTGTAGCATTGTAATAACACAAAAAATGCCCAAGAAGCTTAAAGACACAGGGAAGTTCACCCTCCCCATATAGATTGGTAGTAGTGAGGTGGTTCAGGTACTTAGTAATTTAAAGGTGAGTATCAAATTGATGACCCTATCTTTGCTTAAGACATTGGGTTTGGGTGAGCCCAGACTGTGCACTGTGCGTCTATAGCTAATAGACGGGTCCATTGCCTATTCGGAAGAAATCATTGAGGATGTCCTCATAAAGGTTGGTAAATTTGTTATTTCTGCTAACGTTATCATTCTAAACTTTCAGGAAGACGAACAAACATCAATCATCATGGGGTATCCATTCTTAACAATTGAAAAAGCATTAAATGATGCAAGGGAAAGCACACTCACGATGAGATTAGAGGATAAAGAGATGATATTTAAAATTTACAAAGCGCTCAACATAACAACCCAATAGAAAGAATTGTGTATGATCAATGTTATTGAATGGAATTAAGTAAGGGGTAGCTAGTCCGACAAAGGCCTCTTCTAACACCCTCATTGAGCAACCCAAGCCTCCAATACTACAAACTGACAAGATGGAAGTTGATGAGCCTAAAAGGCTAAAGTTAACAAATCAGGTACCCTTGAGAATTCATACCCAAGAGGAGTGAAAAGAATAAGAAGATGGAGACCACATGTGATAAAGAGAAGAAAAGACAACAACTAAGCCGTTAGTTAAGCCGTACGACTAAATCAGGCGCTACTTGGGAGGCATCCTAAATTAAGTAGGTATGTTTTATTTTCAGTTTTAGTTTTTATTTCATGCAGTTTTTTTTGTTTTTGATTGAGTCCTAGGTTATTGGGAAGTTTGGGTATCGAAAATCTGAGCTAAGACCATGGAAAAAAATGAGTGTGGGTCCCCCGGATCCCTTTTCATGTGAAAGATGCTACTATCTAGGCCTAGAGGCCTCAAGGAGTATTTCTATCTCTTACTTTTAAATTCACTTTGGGTACAAAGTAGATTTAAGTGTAGGGTGGGGAATTCCCAATTTTGGGCTCAATTTAATTTTTTTTTTGCGGAAGATATTTGTTTTAGTATAATTTTTTATTACATGGTGCAAGTGTTTTAGTGGTGAAAGCATGTTGAATGGTGTGAATCACTACTTTTGAGACTCCTTGGCTCATGTTTGTGATTCTTGTTCTCGTGGCTTAAAATTTGAATTCATGTTATTGTTGGTTGAGAGTCTATGATGATCATGTGAGAGTCAAGCATGTTCCATGTGTGATGTGAGTTTTTGTATATTCCTTGTTGTATATGATGTTTAGAACTTACCCGGTGTATATATAAAGCGAAATAAGGAGTGTGAGTTGAGGAGATGATTTAGGCATTTATTTGATAGCCTTGTTCATACCTTCTTTTTACCTACCATTTATGCGTAATCCTAGTAAGCCCCATTGAGCCTTTTGCTTGTTTCCTTTGTTAGCCTCGTATGTAGCCTAATCTCTTCTTTGATTGACCTTAATTTTATCCAAAAAGCTCTTAAGTGCTTTGGTGTAAAATTGATTTGGTAAAGAGTTTGAAAATAAGAAAAGAAAGGTAAAATTGATGCCCAAATATAATAGTTATTGGTATTGATAATTGATGTATGATAGACATTGAGCTAGAAATAGTACCATGGTTGTGAAAAAAGAAAAAGAAAAAAATTAATTCATGTGGTAATAAAGAATACTTCTACCATGTCTTTGTGAAAATGCTTAAAAGAGATGGGGTAAAACAAAAAATATAGGTAGACAAAAGTGGTGTAATTTGGTTGTTGGAGATTGGTTTAGAATGTATAATGTGGTGTATGAAAGAGCTTAGGGAAGACAGCCATTATTCATCCAATATAGTTCCTACCCATCCCTAATCCTTCATTACAACTTGAAAAAGACCTATTTGATCCTATGCTTGACATTCTGATATTAGTGGAGTATGACACTAAGGGAAATCCTATGATACATCGAGTACAATTTGTGAATTCTTTGTGAGAGTGAGCTTAACTTAATTTGTATACTCATCGTGTTCTAAATTTACATTATTGTGAGTGATTATGGGTAACTCTCTTGTTGTGAGGGCACATGTTTAATGAATGTTGGTGATTTGTATGATGTCCTTAATTGATGAATATGGATGAGTTTTTCAATTGTGGAGTCCATTCTTGAGGCTAGGATGTTTTGAAGTAGGATTCTTGAGCTTTCAATTGTGTATAAGATGCTTAGTCAAGAAACTTGCATTTTGTGTAATCATTGTAGTGCTAGCTTGAATTTCTTACTTGTAGTAGAAGTATGGAGTCTCTTCAGATCATGATGCTTAGAGTTAAGAGTTGTTCGAGGGCGAATGTAATGCCCGAGTCTGTATCCCAAATGCTGCACGGTGGTCATAATCCCGAGGAACCACGAGCTAACCCATGACTGGTACCTGCTGCAATAACTGAATAGTAATACTGTAATTATGCAAAAATTAAGAAAAAATATGCCATAAGGTTCAAATCTAAAATAAATACTGAGTACGGTACATCAATACCAAAACTGAACATCTGTCTATAAATACTTTAGTCTGAAAAGCCTCTACTATTTGAACAAAGAGTTGATGGGACAAGACTGAGTAATGAAATACTGGAATAATAAATTTGTCCTTGAATAATGAGGACTCACCACTAGTCTGCTACTGATAGATCAGGTTGCTAAGTATGATCGGGAGCTCATGCATCTGAACCTATGATATAAGACATCATAGTGCAAAAGAAAGGTATGTGTTAGTACTTTGAATGTACTGGTATACTAAGTAAGGTAGGATGAGATGCATGGGTTCATATGCATGAACAATAATAACTGAATAACATGAGTATAACTGAATGAGAGTTCATGCATGAAATACGTAAACTATACCTGAGGTCATGGTAACACTAGATACTGCATTCAGAATTACTGGTTTACTGATATCTGAGTTTACTGATACTGTATTACTGTTAACTAAGTGACTATATGTGATAGTCCTAATTCTGTAGAACTGTTCTGAGTTCCATACTAAACTGAGTGACTGTGTCTAACAGTTCTGATTTTTGTAGAACTAAATTCAGTTCTATTCTGAAGACTAAAACTGAGACTGTGGGAGGTAATCATCTAACTGACATGCCCTTTTCTGAATGAATTGGGGTCAAACCTGTAACCCCAGTTGAAAGGGTGTCAGTACTATTCCACGGGTAAAGACAAGCTGAGTCACCCTCATCTAGTAGCTGCTCTGAATGAGAATGGTGGTACCCTTAACTGGAAGGTTGGACACTTCATCAACCCTCAACTGGCAAGTTGATGTCTCAACCTATGCTGGCTATGTAGTTTTGGAACACAAGGACTGCTTTTAAGGATCATACCCTCTGCTGGCAGGTGAGTCCCCATCCTTGGGTGCATTTGGTGCTGAATCCTACTCCTAACTGAACAGACATTGGACTGAATTCTAAACTATGCTAGGCTGGACTGATCTATTACTGATTCATACTATATGACTGAACTGAACTGAGTTCTTTGGATTCTGCTAACTAACGGAATACTACTGAATTCTGTTAATTGACTGAACTCTACTGAGTTCTAAAGTAATTACTAAACTACTGATCATGATACTACCGAGTCTATTCTATAGCTACTATAGCTCTAGGTAAACAGCTAGATTTTTAGGTATTAAATAACCCCAGGACACGATAGCATAGACTATAAGACATAGCACAATCTTGACACATGATAATTAAATACTTGATCACCATTCATTCATTGAAGCATTTTTACAAACATTTGGGTAACATGAACTTTTATACATACTAATATGATGGGACTTAACTATTCAACTCACATGAACAATCCACCAATCACTTGGAGGGCATAGTATATTAACACAATACTAAACAACATGGGGGCATTATAATTTCAACTACTAAATTCATAATTCAAAGGTTTTAACATGAATTCTCATGGTGCAAACACATAAAATAAACAATTTCATACAAATCTTGCAAATAATCATTAATTAGGAACTCCATTAACATGGAAATCATGATCACATTCAAACCCAACCATGAAATTCATCAAACTCATGAACTTGTAGTAAAAAGGGTTTCTTGAACTCCAAGGGTGGAAGAAAACCCTTGGATGAACACTTGACATACCTCAATGCCTGGATTCTTGAAGGTTGGTGGTGCAATCCTTGGGAATTGAATCTTGGGTTGATGACCCTAGGGTTTGTTCTTGAATAATTTTGAGAGAAAAGAGTGTAATTTTCTTTGTGAGGGATGAATTTCATGTTTTAGGGGATAATTCAAAATGGAGAAATGTCCTAAATTCCCCTCCGGACGCTATTTTAATTACTAAAAAACATGCCCAGCGATGCGCAGACCGATGCATTTGGTCGATGGGGTCAATGCTATGGCCGACGTATCACATCAAGTCCACACCGGCTCATTGGAATTTACAGTAGGATCTGGGAAAAAATAATCATTGACACGATGGGTGACGTGGAGCATCGAGATCACGTCGATCCACTGGTTTGGACTTCCAAACATTCCTCAAACGAAGTCCAAAAAATCTAAAACTTGTCCGTGAACATCTACTGACATTCTTGATCATGAATTAAACTAGAAATTGATATTTAAAGGTTATATGGGTCATGAAAAGGGATCTCCAACTTACTATAAGACCCCAAAATATTTCTAGCTTAATTCAGTCCTTTAAGCTTGTTAAGGGGTCCCAAACTTATAAAATTCTAGCTAAGTATTCAAACATAGTTTATTTTAGGCCTTCAAAAGTTGGCAATATCATTTCACGACCTTAAAGTCCTTTAAATATTTATATTTTAGTTAATTCATGATCCGGGAGGTCAGTAGGTGTTCCCTACTAAAATTTAGATTTTTTAGACTTCGTTTAAAGCTTATTTGGAATCCCAAAATAGTGTACCAACGCAATCTTGGCATACTGCATGGCCTATCGCATTGATTAATATTTCTCCCAGCTACTAGTGTCAAATTCCAATGAGCCAGTGTGATGTTGGCGCAATGCGTTGGATATCGCGTTGGTGCCATCGACGCACTGCATCGACTTGGGTATCAGCAATCCAGTTTTCACTCATTCAAAGACCACATTCTTGGGGGTATTTGGGTCTTTTTCCCCGAGTCTCAACCCTTAAAACACAAAATTTAATACCTTAGGAAGCAAATAAACCCATTATTTCTTAATTTCTCTCAAGAACAAGCCTTAGGGTTTTTAAAGTTCAAATCAAGAACTCAAGATTCCATCATTTATTTCTAGAAATTCTTCAACAGGGTATGTAAAGTGTTTATCCAAGGGTTCCTTCCACCCTTGGACTTTAAGAAACTTTTTTCAAAAACATGAATTGTGATTTTCATGTGGTGGGTTTGAATGTAATCATGTGGATGTTGTGTAATGTGCTTCAAGTTGAAATCTTTATGTGTTTCTTGATATTATGATAGCATGTAAGTTGAATTTTGATTCTCTTATATTGAAATCTTTGAATTATTAAGTCATGATGTATTAGCATTGTTGATCATACCCAAGTATAAAGCTACACCTACGATGTGTTTGATAAAATGCTAAATTGAGACTATGATGCTTTTGTGATCCATTGGTGGTTTAAACGATGAACTTATGCTATACCCACATATTCACAATGTCTTCCATGTTAAATCTATACCTTGTATATGTTTGATGGAATGCTCATGAGATTGGTTTAATGAAGTTATGATGTGTTAGTATGCATTCCTATTCATGTGCAAGTTCATGACCTTCAAGTGATTGATGAAATGTCTCATAGATCGTATTGTGAGTTGTTGACTATTATCAAGTATTCAAGAATTGTCACGCCTTATTATTTTCATGCTATCGAGTCCTGGGGGTATTTAATACCCGATAATTTAGCTATGTTCCTAAAGCCAGTGTCAGTTACAGAACAGTCTCAATCATGTCATAGTAAAGGAAGTACTCTAGTTCAGTTATAGAACTTAGGAAAAATCAGTAAACTCAGTATCAATCTAGTCTCATTCAGTATTTAGTTCAGTCCTCAGTAAAATCAATCAAATAATAGAATTCAGTAGTATTCCATCAGTCAACGGAACTCAGTAAACTAAACTCAATTCAGTTAATCAGTACAATCAGTAATAGATAAGTCCAACCTAGTATGAACTAGGAAATTAGTTTAGTATCTCTTTAGTTAGGAGTAGGATTCAGCACCAAGTGAACCCAAGAATGGGGACTCACCTGCCAGCAAAGGGTGTGATCCTTAGAAGCAGTCCTTGCGTTCAAAAACTGTGTAGCCAGTGTAGGTTAAGACATCAAAACCTGGTAGTTGAGGGTTGATGAGGTGGATTAACATAATAGTTGAGGGTCCCACCATTCTCATTTGAGAACCCACCATATGAGGATATCTCTTCAGTGTCTTTACCTGTGGTACGGTACTGACACCCTTCCAACTGGGGTTATAGGTTAGACCCCGAATCTATTTAAAAAAGGGGCTTGTCGGTTAGATGATTACCTCCCACACTCTCAGTCTTAGTCTTCAATAAAGAAGTTCAATAGTTTTATAGATTTTAGGACTATTAGATATAGTTACTCAGCTCAATACGGAACTGAGCTAGTTCCATCAAAAATAGGACTGGCAGACACAGTCACTCAGTAAATAGTATATCGTTATCAGTTATATCAATTATCAATAATCCATTTTATCAGTAAACTCAGTATTCTGAATCCTTATGACTTCAGTTACAGTTATGTATTCATATATGTATTCTCACACATTCATCTTCATGTTATTCAGTCAATTATATTTCATACATATGAACCCTTGCATTCAACCTTACCTCACTTTACGTACCAGTACAGTCACATGGACTGATGTATACTTTTCTTCATGCTATGGTATTTTATACCGTAGGTTCAAACATACGAGCCCCATAGCATTCTTAGCAGTTCATACATTAGGCCAGTAGTAGTAGACTAGCAGTGAGTCCTCATAATTTGAGGATATTCTTTTATTTCATTATCTTGTTAGATTCAGCATTTCAGTAGATGGAATTAGTTGGGGGATTGTCCCATCAACTCCTTATTCAGACAGTTCAATTTAGAAGCTTTTTAGACTAGATGTTTAGACAGTATTCAATATTTCAGATTCTGATGTTTTATCAGACTTTATTATTTTCTTTTCATTAGTATTATAGTTTTATACCTTATGGTTTTTCAGCCCATTATTCCACATCATACCATATTATTATTCAGTTATTACAGTAGGTACCAGTTATGGGTTAGCTTTTGGTCCTTTGATATTATGAGCACCGTGTAGCGTTTGGGGTACAGACTCGGGGCATTACAAACTTGGTATCAGAGCCTAAGGTCAACAGCGTCCTAGGAAGTCTAAAAGTTGTATCTAGTAGAGTCTTGTGCATGGGTGTGTAGCACACCACACTTATGGACAGGACGCTATGAGATGTTTTAGGAATAGTTTCTTTATATTCAGTATTCATGTTGTGCGAGTAGGCATGAGCTCCATATAAACTCTTTTCTTTTAATACAAGTTTCTCTTTCATCTATAGAAAATGCCTCTAAAGAGGACTCAGGGAAGAGGAACGGGAGATCAGCCAGCCCTTCAGCCCGACCAGCCTAATCTTTGGGTGAAGATGTCTCCCATGCTGAGTTTAGAGCAACATTCACCTCCCTAGCTCATTCAGTTGCTGATTAGAATGAATGTCCAGTTGCCATTCTGGCCAATCTAGTGGCCAATACTACAGCAGCCAGGATTCAGGACTTCACCCAAATGATTTTCTGGGTCTAAGTTAGATGAGGACCCTCAGAACTATCTTAATCAGGTGCAAAAGATTACTGATGTAATGAGGGTGACTACTAGTGAGAGTGCTGAGTTAGATGTATATTAGTTGCAGGATGTAACTCATACTTGGTTTAAATAGTGGAAAGCAGAAAGGTTCGTAGATGCAGGGTCCATTGAATAGGAGTTTTCCACTACTTTTCTAGATAAATTCTTTCCCCTAGAGCTGAGAGAAGCTAAGGTGCTAGAGTTTATTAATCTGAAGCAGGGCAATATGATAGTGAAAGAGTATTCTCTTAATTTTACTCAATTATTTAGATATTCTCCTCATGTGGTGGCAAATAGCAAATCCTAAATGAGTAAGTTTGTGTCTGGGGTGAATGATAGTGTGGTCAAAGAGTACAGGACCACAATGCTGATTAGGGAGATGGACCACAATGATAGTGTGGTCAAAGAGAGCTAGAATTGGTAGTTTCAACTTTACTCAGCCTAAGTCAGAAGGTGGGAATCGTTCTCAGTTCTTTCCAAAATCTCTAGTTCCATCTACATCCTCAGCTAGTGCTCCAGTTCCAAAATTCAGAGACGGTAATAGAGATAGGGCTCCTGGCTCTAAGTCTCAGGGTAGTGTCAGCAGTGCCCGAACCCATCCTCTTTGTCAGACTTATGGCAAGAACTATCAAGTCATTTGCAGAGCTAGCAGTGATGTTTGTTTCGGATATGGCAAGCTAGGCCACAGAGTTAGAGATTTTCACCAGTCAGGTTCTCAAGGTCAGCAAAACCGTCCTCCAGCTCTATCCAGTCGCCTGAATCAGCAAGGTGCCTCATCCAGTGCCACTAGTAGGAAACGTCTAAACAAACTCTCTGCTCTTCAATTCCGATAGGATCAAAAAAGTTCTCCTGACGTACGTTACAAATTTATCACTTACATGTTTATTCTTTTCTAGATCTAGGAGATTCCTTGTCTTTTGTTACTCCTTATATTGTAGTTGATTTTAGAATCAGTTCCAAAATTCTAGCAAATCCTTTCTCAATCTCTACACCAGTGGGTAAATCCATCATAGCCCGATGGGTATACAGGAACTATCTAGTTATGGTATCTCAGAAAATAACTTCAGCAGACTTAATCAAATTAGAGATGACTAATTTTGATGTCATTCTCAGCATGGATTGGCTTCATTCTTGCTATGCCTCAGTTGACTGAAGAAACAAAATTATCTAGTTTCAGTTACCAAATGAACCCATCCAAGAGTGGGGGTAGTACTTCAGCGTTTAGGGTTTAGGTTGTTTCTTACCTTCGCGCGAGAAAAATGATATCTAAGGGATATGTCTATCACCTTGTGCGAGTCAAGGACTCCAGTTCAGAAACCCTTTCTATTGAATTAGTGTTAGTAGTATATGAATTTCCAAATATATTTCTCGAAGATCTTCTTGGAATTCCTCCCAAAAGGGAAATTAATTTTAGAATTGATGTTCTCCCAGATAATCAACCCATATCTATTTTGCCATACAGAATAGAAATTGTAGAACTTAGAGAATTGAAAGAACAGTTGAAGGATCTCTTAAATTAGGGATTCATTCGGCCCAGTGTATCCCTATGGGACATACCAGTTTTATTCATACATAAGAAAGATAGTTATCTCAGGATATGCATTGATTACCACCAATTAAATAAAGTCACGGTAAAAAACAAGTATACCCTTCCCAGAATCGATGACTTAGTTAACCAACTTCAAGGTGCTAGTTACTTTTCTAAGATAGACCTCAGATCAAGCTATCATCAGCTCAGAGACAGAGAAAGTACCATCTCAAAGACATCTTTCAAAACCTGATATGGTCACTTTAAATTCTTAGTCATGTCCTTTGGTTTTACCAATGTCCCAGCAGCTTTCATAGACTTGATGAACCGTGTGTTCAAGAAGTACTTGGATATGTTCATCATAGTTTTTACTCCCACAGTGAACATGATCATGCAGACCTTTTTAAAATAGTATTGCAGACTCTCGGAAATCATCAGTTATTTGCCAAATTCAGTAAGTGCAAATTTTTTCTAAGGTCAGTAGCATTCCTTGGCCATAGCATTTCCGGTGATGGCATTAGGGTTGATCCCCAAAAGACCAAAATGGTAAAAAACTGGCCCAGACCTATCTCTCTATTAAATATCAAGAGTTTCTTAGATTTGGCTGGCTATTATAGGCAGTTTGTTGAGGGATTTTCATCTATTGCATCCCCTATGTCTAGATTGGCTCAGAAAAAAGTCAAATTTCAATGGTTAGATTCTTGCGAGAAGAGTTTTCAGGAGTTGAAGACTCAACTCACCTTAGCTCTAGTTTTGACTCTTCCAGATAGTTTAGATGGGTTTGTGGTATACTGTGATACATCTAGAGTAGGTTTGGGTTGTGTCCTCATGCAATATGGTAAGTTCATAGTCTACGCCTCTAGACAGCTTAAACCCTATAAGAAGAATTATCCGACTCATAATCTCGAGTTAGTAGAAGTAGTGTTTGCCTTAAAGATTTGGAGGCACTACTTGTATGGGGTGCATGTAGATGTATTCATAGATCACAAAATCCTTCAGTATATGTTTTATTAGAAAGACATAAACTGCCGTCAGAGAAGGTGGTTGGAGTTGTTGAAATACTATGATATGAGTGTTATATATCACCGAGCAAGGCCAGTGTAGTGGTTGATGCTCTCAGTACACTGTCTATGGGTAGTGTTGCTCATGTTGAGGACAGTAAGAAGAAGTTAGTTTAGGAAGTTCATCAGTTTTCCTAGCTAGGTGTCTGCTTAGTTGATTCAATAGAAGGTAGTGTGGGGGTTCAGAATAGTTCAGAATCATCTCTAGTTTTTGAAGTGAAGGAAAAATAGGATAAAGATCCCAGTTTAGTCAACTTGAAAAAGTCAGTCAGAGATCAGAAGGTGAAGGTTTTCTCCCAAGAGAGAAAGAGGGTATTTTGTGTTGTCAGGGTTGTCTATGTGTGCCAGGTGTGGATGACTTAAGGTAGCTAATTCCTACAGAGGTGTATGGTGCATGTTACTCTATTCATCTAGGGGTCAGTAAAATGTATTGCGATTTACGGGAGATCTATTGGTGGAGTGGGATGAAGAGAGACATTGCAGAATTCATGGATAAATGCTCAACATGTCAGCAGGTTAAAATTGAGCATCAAAAGCCAAGTGGTCCATGTAGGAGTTCACTATCCCTACTTGGAAGTGGGAAGAAGTGAACATGGACTTTATGATGAGTTTGTCTCGTACTCATCATCAGTATGATTCAGTTTGGGTCATCATAGACAAGGTGACCAAATCTACTCACTTTCTTCCAGTCCATACCTCATATTCATCCAAGTATTATGACAAACTCTATATCAGAGAGTTGGTCAGATTACATGGTGTTCGTAGTCCATTATCTAAGATAGAGGTATCCAATTCACCTCTCATTTCTGGAAGGCATTCTAAAAGGGTCTTGGTACCCGAGTTAATCTCAGTACAACCTTTCATCCCCACATAGATGGTCAAGAGAAAAGGACCATTTAGACTTTGTAAGATATTCTGCGAGCGTGTGCGATAGATTTTAAAGGTAGTTGGGATGACCACTTTCCATTGATTGAGTTTGCATACAACAATAGCTATCATTCCAGCATTCATATGGCTCCGTTTGAAGCACTCTATGGTAGGAGATGCAAATCTCCAATCGCTTGGTTCGAGGTGGGTGAGGCCATAGTTGTAGGGCCTGACCTAGTATTTGATACCTTAGAGAAAGTTCAGTTGATCAGAGAGAGGCTCAAGACAACTCAGAGCCGATAGAAATCATACGCTGATATGTTTAGAAAAAATTTAGAGTTCGAGATTGGTGATTATGTGTATTTGAAAATATCTCACAAAAAGAGAGTGAAGAGGTTTGTGAAGAAGGGAAAGCTTAGTTCCCGATATGTCGGTCCCTTCAAAATTCTTAGTTATTTTGGCAAAGTAGCTTACGAGCTTAAATTGCCTTCTGATTTATCTTCAGTCCATCTAGTGTTTCATGTCTCCTTGCTAAAAAGGTGCATAAGTGACCCAACAGTTGTAGTCCCTATGGAGGGCATCTATATTCAGAACAACCTCTCTTTTAAAGAGATTCTAGTCAAAATCCTTGACTACTAGACTTGCAAATTGAGGAACAAATAAGTTCCTCTAGTCAAAGTTCTTTGGCAGAATCAGTCTGTTGAGGGAGCTACTTAGGAAGCAGAAGAAGACATACGGATCAAGTATCCTCACCTCTTCTCTGCTAATCCAGACTCAGCCCAAGGTAATGGTTTTCCTTAAGCTTATTCTGTTTCATACTCAGATTTCCATTAAAACATGGAATCATTTACCTTTGGATATTCATTTATTTGTTCATGAGTTAGTTCAGTCATGTATTCTTGGATCAGATATGCATGATCTGTATAAGAAACTCAGCTTAGCAATACTCCTAGTCATGTATTCATGAACTATCTTAGTTATGTACTCATGCATCAGATATGTATGTTCAGTGTGATAATTCAGTATGTCAGTAATATCAGTCCTATAGTCATGTCCCAAATGTTCATGTCCAGTAAGTACATTCAGCCTACTAGTACTTTTAGTTCAGTGAGTCTCATTCGAGGATGAATGTTCCCAAGGGGAACATATCGTAAGAGTCCACAAAATTCCTAGCTTAATTCAGTCCTTTAAGCTTGTTAAGGGGTCCTAAACTTAGAAAATTCAAGCAAAGTATTCAGACTTAATTTATTTTAGAATTTCAAAAGTTGTCAATCTTATTTCGTGACCTTAAATTCCTTTAAATGTCTATATTATATTTAATTCATGATCACGGAGGTCAATAGGTGTTCCCAAACAAATTTTAGATTTTTCGGACTTCATTTGAAGCTCTTTTAGAATCACAAAATAGTGTGCCAATGCAATTTTGGCGTGCCGCATGGCCTATCGCGTTGGTTAATATTTTTTCAAGATACCAGTGTCAAATTCTAGTGAGTCAGTGCGATGTGTTAGATATTGCATCGGTACCATCACCACGCCGTGTCGACCTGTGTGTCAGCAATCCAATTTTCACTCATCAAAAGACCGTATTCTTGGGGGTATTTGGGTATTTTCCCCTGACTCTTAGCCCCCAAAACACGAAATTTAATATCATAGGAAGCAAATAAACCCATTCTTTCTCAATTTCTCTCAAGAACAAGCCTTAGGGTTTTTAAAGTTCAAATCAAGAACTCAAGATTCCACCATTTATTTCTAGAAATTCTTTAACAAGGTATGTAAAGTGTTCATCCAACGGTCCCTTCCACCCTTTGAGTTCAAGAAACTTCTTTAAATAACATGAATTGTGATTTCCATGTAGTGGGTTTGAATATAATCATGTGGATGTTATGGAATGTGTTCCAAGTTGAAATCTTTATGTGTTTCTTGATATTATGATAGCATGTAAGTTGAATTTTGATTCTCTTATATTGAAATCCTTTAATTATGACGTCATGATGTTCTAGAATTTTTTATCATACCCAAGTATAAAGCTACGCCTACCATGTGTTTGATAAAATGCTAAATTGAGACTATCATACTTTTGTGATCCTTTGGTGGTCTAAACGATAAACTTATGCTATACCCATATGTTCACAATGTCTTCCATGTTAAATCTATACCTTGTATGTGTTTGATGGAATGCTCATGAGATTGGTTTAATGAAATTATGATGTGTTAGTATGCATTCTTATTCATTACCAAGTTCTTGACTTTCATGTGAATGATGAAATGCCTAATAGATCGTATTGTGAGTTGTTGACTATTGTCAAATATTCAAGAATTTTCATGTCTTTTTATTTTCATGCTATCGAGTCCTAGGGGTATTTAATACCCAAAAAATTAGTTGTGTGCCTAGAGTCAGTATCAGTTATAGAATAGTCTCAATCATGTTACGATCAGTTGTACTCTAGTTCAATTATAGAACTCAGGAAAACTCAGTAAACTCAGTATCAATCCAGTCCCATTCAATATTCAGTTTAGTCTTCAGTAAACTCAGTCAGATCATAAAGCTCAATAATATTCCTTCAGTTAATAGAACTTAGTAAACTCAGCTCAATTCAGTTAATCAGTACAATCAGTAACAGATCAGTCCAGCCTAGCATGAACTAGGAAATCAGTTCAGTGTCTATTCAATTAGGAGTAGGATTCAACACCGAGTGAACCCAAGGATAGGGAGTCACCTGCCAGCAGAGGGTGTGATCGTTAGAAGCAGTCCTTGCATTCCAGAACTACCTAGCTAGCATAGGCTGAGACATCAAAACCTAAAAATTGAGGGTTGATAAGGTGGTTTAACTTGACTGTTGAGGGTCCCACCGTTCTCATTTGAGAACTTTCTAGATGAGGGTATCTCTTCAGTATTTTTACCCATGGCATAGTACTGACACCCTTCCAACTGGGTTATAGGTTGGACGCTAAATCTATTCAGAAAAGAGGCATGTCGATTAGATGATTACCTCCTATAGTTTCAATCTCAATCTTCTGTAAAAAAAGTCAGATAGTTCTACAGATTTTAGGACTATCAGATACAGTCACTCAGCTTAGTATGGAACTTAGCTATCATCAGAGATAGAAATGTCTAACACAGTAACACAGTAATATCAGTAATCCATGTTATCAGTAAACTCAGTATTCTAAATCCTTATGACTTCAGTTACAGTTATGTATTCATGCATGTATTCTCACGCAGTCATGTTCATGTTATTCAGTTTGTTTTAGTTCATGCATATGAATCCTTGCATTTAGCCTTACCTCACTTTACATACCAGTACATGCAAATACACTGACGCATACTTTTCTTTGTGCTATGGTGTTTTATTCTATAGTTTCAGATGTATGGGCCCCAAAGCATTCTTTTCAGTTCAGACATTTCGCCAGCAGCAGTAGACTAGCAGTGAGTCCTTATTATTCGAAGATATTCTTTTATTTCCTTATCTCATTAGATTCAACATTTCAGTAGATGGAGTTAGTTTAGGGATTGTCTCATCAAGTCCTTATTCAGAAAGTTCAGTTTAGAGGCTTTTCAGACTAGATGTTCAGACAATATTCATTATTTTATATTCTAATGTTTTATCAGACTTTATCATTTTTTATCAGTATTTACAGTTTTAAACCTTATGGAATTTTAGCCCATTATTCTGCATTATACCGTATTATTATTCAGTTATTGTAGAAGGTACCCGTCATGGGTTAAGTTTTGGTCCGTCGGGATTATGAGCACCGTGTAGCGTCCGGGGTACAGACTTGGGGCGTTACACTTATGAAGGCTAAATTAACTCAAAGTATGAACACGTAGCTGAATTTTTCTAAGTCTGGGACCCCTTACTTAGTTTTACTGGACTAAATCAACCTTAGGATTTTGCGGTGTCTTAGAGCAAACAAGGCTTTAAGTGTGGGGTGGTGATTTTGAGTGTATTTATGCATTCTAGTGTTACTATTCTAGCCTATTTAGCCTTGTTTTGTGGATGATTCATGTGCTTAATGTGTTGATAATGATATAAATGTGTATCTAAGTGTCTAAGTATATGTTTACATTATTTAATGGTGTTTTCACACAAGTTTTGATTCAAATTGATCATTTAGAGTTCAACCTTGAAAACTAGCGTGACTAGCTTGAGATAGGTGTTTGTCTAGTCTATCGTGTTGGGTTATAAAGTGTTTAATGAGCTCCTAAGATTGTTAATATGTATTTAAATGTGAAAAAACTTTTTGATAATGTCCAAGGGTCAATTGGATCAATACAAGCATCAAAACAATAAACTTAAGATCAATGTGAATTAGCCTATGCTTAGCTGGTGTTTCTTGTTAACCGTCTTTGATGTTGTGTTGTTTTGAGCTCTAAATTGTTATTTTTAATGCTATAAGATTCCTATTTAATGGATTATAATGATATATGAAGGATATTCAAGCTTCAAATAAAGTTTAAACAATTCAAAAAGGGCTTGGAATGGCTCAACAAAAGCACAATACACAAATTGACGTAATTTGGACACCTAAAATGTCTTGGGCGAGTGTGGATTGTGTGAGTAGAAAATGGGCACATGCTATACACCATTGTATTCAGAAGGGTCCCTAAATGGTAATACACTACTAATTGGTGATAAGTCAATTGGCATTTGTCCAAAACCAGAAGCTCAACGCGATTATACCATCTCAGCGGTGAGCACCAAAATTGGGAAAAAGTGCCCAGTGATGGCTTTTGGCATATACCGCTCAGCGGTGAGCATCAAAATAAAGAAAATTCTACCCAGCTGAAATAAAATAGCATGGAAACTTAATCCAAGTCATAGCGTGGAAACCTAATCCAAGTCAGTTTATGACTTGTGCACTATAAATATAATGCCTTAAATTCCATTTTTAAACATCTTGGAGAGTCTAGGAACACCTAGATCAATTGGAACATCATTGGAGGCTACCACAATTTATTTTTAGGATTTATATTCTTTTATTTTTAGTTTATTTATGTTTTTAATTATTCATACAATTATTTGGATGTTGATTATGATTATGAGTTGCTAGAAACTCCCTCTCCGGGGTTAAAGCCAAGACCATGAGTATTATTATTTTGAATTAAGTTCACTTGATTTTCTTATCAATATTGGTTGTTTTTTTATTTTTGATTTAACTATTTGATGGATTGATCATCCGAATAATACATCTATTGTCACCCTTATGATCTTGGGAGAGGGAATTGTGGGATAGAACATGGGAATGAACAAAGTATGGTTTGTTTCTTTTATGAAATAAGAAATTCAAATTAGCATCTAGGACAGGGATGTACTTAGATTCCTTACTTGATTCAAACGTAGGATGATAGCTTTAAAATACTTAATTGGATTATTGCATCCCCACTTAATGATGTAGTTGTAATGTTTATATTAGGCATGCAATGAACCCTACGAATGAATAATCAAGGTAAGCAAATTAACGAATGACGTTTAATAAAATAGTATGATTGTTCAAAGTTGTTTTACCCTTGGTTTTACTCCATTGATTGTTCCAAGACTTTTATTTTATGCATTGTTTACTTTTCCTTAGTTTACAAATTCCAAACTCTTTTCGGTTACTTTTGCATAAATTGAATCTAAAATATGAACTAGAATTGAATCATTGTTGAATCAAGTCCTTGTGGGATTGATATTCGACTTTCTTGAAGGCCGCTTTACTACTTGGTAAACCATGTACACTTGTGTGTGTTCTTGGGCACTATCAGGGGGTGGGGCTGGGGAGGAGTTGGTACGTGTTTTGTCAATATCAAGCCAAGCAACACACTATGGTAACACTATTATTGTAGAATTCACTTTTGGAGGACTCTTGAGATTATGTATACCTAAGGGCAAGTTGTGCATGGTATCATGATGGTTTGGTGTAAGTTCTAATCATTGATGACATGGGAAGCTAGTTTGAGGGTCCTTGAGGTTAGTTTGTAAACAAAACCTCAAGGATGTCTCTCTTTGACTCTTTCGAGTACCTAATGAGTGTATCAATGAAAGCCACCCCAAACCTCAATTGGGCATCCCTATCTCTTGGAAGATGCCCATGACATCACCTACTCTCCATCTACTCTTATTTATAAGATAGAAAAAGATAGTAAGCTATGTGCACAATTGTCCACTATTTATTTGTCACCCTATAGCCCTCTTTCAAGGAAGCTATGGGTTCCCAAGAGTTTACCCATATCCTACTTTCAAGGACGATAAGAGTTTTCAAGAGTTTGGGGATTTCACCCAACTAACCCATTTTGGGTAATTAGGGTTTTTACCTACATTCCCAACTATTTAAATCAAGCACTAGTGGAATCCATAATCAACAACTAAGAATTACACAACCATATCAACACCCAAATACAATTGCATCTTAGTTCAACATAATCCCAAGACAATTAAATTTAGCTACTTATGAAATAGAGAGAAAGAAAATACCAAAAGATTTATTCATGGAATCCATGATAATTAAGAATAACGATAATCTTCCCATTTTACACTTCAATTTCGCCAAACTCAACTTGAAATTTCTAATACAAAAATGTTCCCCAAATTCTAGGGTTCATCAAGTTTCTAATTTTCAATGTTACTTAATTATAATACCCCAAAGGAAAAAAAGACTTGTGCCTTAGAGTGGAAGTAGAATCAGCTACATCAAATTACAAAACTACTCTAGGCTAAAATCCTGCAACGCTGCTATCGCTTCAGCATTATCATGATCGTGGTAGGATCTACGCGATCGTGGTGGATGACTAATCTTGAATTTCCACGATCATGTCCCTTAGACCACGATCGCGGTAACTAAGCCTGATCCGTGCAGGGTCTTCAACTGTGCATTTTTCCTCTCCTTTTGATCTCTTTTTATCTCAAATCCATATCTTTCTATTTCATCACCTACGTGTATGCAAGAATTTGGAAATTAGTGCATTTAATCACAAACATGTATCATTTATGCATTCAAATCATAATAGTGTGCACAAATATTGAGAGCAAATGAGTGGTAAATTCACCACTCATCAACACCATTAACTTAAAGCTTTGTTTGTCCTCAAGAAACACTACCTTTTACCATGAGACAATACATATGTATGCCCAAATTATATGATCCAGTGATCATAATGACTTCAGCTAGGTTACTAACACAAATAGCTCTTCAAACATGGGCAAAACTATTTTCATGACACCCCTCAACATAAAATACAATTTTCAAGGATGCAAAATAATTCAAAGAGAAACCACGTAACAATCACTAATACTCTTTTTTGACGTCAACTACATTATACTCTTTTTTCCTCATTTCTCAGGAGATGACAAAATCACCTACCTCAAATTGCATACAAACCTTCTCTCCAAAAACAAAATTGTACACACCAAGTTATCAAATATGCAACAAGCGATTTAAGTGTAAAACTCTATCTCTCCCAAGGAATCTTGATGCTAACAATACCATGCCATAGTCTTTCCCCTATTTTCAATCTCCACTACAAAGAATACATTTGGTTGGAGATCTCGAAGGGCTTTTTGAGCTTGTAATGTAGGTTTGGGGTAGAGTAGGATACCATTTAGGATAAAAATGTCTATACACTCCTTGAACATCTATATCACACTATTCTATCCAACTTTTGATCATGGGCCACTTCTTTTTGTTTTCAGTTTTTACTCATGTGCCTTTTTTTCCTAGCTTCACCCATTTTCTCTTCATTTCTTTTTCTTACAACCTTTGTAATTCTCTTTCATTCTATTAACTTTTTCTATCTTGGTATACAAAGGATGATGAGGGAGCCCTCTCAGCCACCTCGACATCCTTTATGTCCCAACCCCTAGATAAACTTGCTACTTGGTCCAATACCTTTTATGCGACCCCATATGATAATTTAATGAGCGATCCGCCAGATGAATTGTCTACAATGGATTAGTTGAGATATTCCAATACCCTATAGAATATTTGGAGAAGCCTCTTCTCTAGCATCTCATGGTTAAGGCACTTCATGAGTTTCTTCTTGAATCTTCCCCAAGCTTCATACCATTGCTCTTTATAGAATTAACAGAAATTAATAATTTTATCTCACAATTGTAGGATCTTTGAAGGTGAGAAGTATTGACTTAAGAAAACTTCCATAAGATTTACCCATGAGGTGATAGAATCGGCGGGCAAAGATCTTAGCCATAACACTGTCTTTCCCGTTAAAGAGAATGGGAAAAGGCGCAATCAAATGGACTCTTGGTATATGTGTGCAATATCAAAGGGAACAGAAACATACAAAATTCTTCAAATGCAAATCGAGTCCTTATGGGGTTTACCCCCAAAAAGTTCCTTAAAATGAAGTAATTATAGCATCAAGCTTGTGACATAGAATACTCCGTTTCCCTTGGTAGTGGATGCGGCTAGCACTTTTATGCTCTTCACTGACAAGATAATCCAAGACATCTTGACTCATAGATATTTGGAAGAAATCGTGATTACCAAATAAAAAAAAAAACAAGGAATGTAAATGGTATACCCAAAGTAACATTCAACATCGCACAAGTGAAAACTAAATTTCACTCCCTGTAATAGCGCCATTTTGATAACCTCACTATTCCATAAAAAAAGGTAGAGGACGGTCATTGTCAATAGATCAACTTATGTTGAGGTTGAATCTACGAGGGGTAAAATTGGAATTCTAGTTCCTTGGGTGTTAAATGCTACTAATAAGCTACCTGTAATGTGAATAAAGTGGAATGCATAAATAAAAATATGGGAGGGGTTTGGTTTGGCACGTGTTTTGTCAATATAAGGCCAAGAAACACACTACGGTAACACTTTTTCTATAGAATTCACTTTTGGAGGTATCTTGAGATTATGTCTATCTAAGGGCAAGTTGTGTGGGATCATGATATTTTGGTGTAAGTTTTAATCGTTAATGAAACGGTAGGCTAGGTTGAGGGTCCTTAAGGCTAGTTTGTCAACAAATCCTCAAAGATGTCACTCCATGACTCTTTTGAGTACCTAACGAGTGTATCAATGAAAGACACCAAAAACCTCAATTGGGTATCCCTATCTCTAGAAAGATGTAATGGCGTAACCTAATCTTCATATACCATTATTTATAAGATGGCAAAATATAATAAGCTACATGTTCAATTGTCCACTATTGCTTTGTCTCCCTATAGTTCTCTTTCAAGGAAGCTATCGGTTTCCTAAGAGTTCACCCACATCCCTCTTTCAAGGACGATGGGAGTTTTCAAGAGTTTTGGGTGTTTACCCAACAAACCCATTTTGGGTAATTGAGATTTTCACCCATAAATCCCAAATATTTAAACCAACCAATAGTGGAATCTATAATCAACAATTAAGAATTACACAAACACATCATCACCTAAACACAATTGCACCTTAGTTCAACATAATCCCAAGACTATTGAATTTAGCTACTCATAAAGTAGAGGGAAAGAAATATAACAAAATATTAACTCATGACATCCATGACAATGAATAATAAGTGTAATCTTCCCCTTTTACACCTTAATTTCACCAAACGCAACTTGAAATTTAAATACAAAAATCTTTCCCAAATTCTAAGGTTCACCAAGTTTCTAATTTTCAAATTTACTCAATTCATTAATTCCCTAAAGGGAATAAAAATATTTGTGTCTTATATAGGTAGTGGAATTAGCTACAACAAATTTCAAAAGTGCCCTGGGCCAAAATGCCTCTTTGCCACAATAGCATCAGCTTGGTTGCGATTGTGGATACCGTGAATGTAATAGGATTCATGTGATCACAATGGATGACCAATATTGAATTGCCGTGATCGTGGCCCTCAAACTGCGATTTTGGTAATCAAGCCTAATCTATGCCAGGTCTTCAACTGTGCACTTTTCTTTCCTTTTGATCTCTATTTAGCTTAAATCCACATCTTTCTATTTCATCACCTTTGTGCATGAAGAAATATAGAAATTAGTTCATTTAATCATAAATATGTCTCATTTACGCATTCAAATAATAATAGTATGCTCAACTATTGAGAGAAAATGAGTGGTAAATTCACCACTCATCAACATTTCCCATTGCAGTTCATCGGAATGGTTTATACGATGGCTTGGTTTCAAGTGTAATAGAGAGAGGGGACCTAGATTGCACGTCGAACAACATGATAATTAGTTATCTAATGCATTCAAGGGAAAAGGTGCATCAAACGATAAAAAATAATGACAGATGTGTGTCCATCTACATGATGGATGTTGGTTCTAATGGCGTTAAGCCTATTTTAAGGATAAATGTAGTTGATAGGCCCTTTGAAGAATTGTTGAATTCATCACCACCCCCACCTCAGCGCTTGGTAGTCGATGATGATTTGAATAATTATAAGAACGATGGAGATCATCCAATGAATATGGAAAATGATTCTATGGATATGGAATACGATTCATCAAACTCGTAAGATGTTAAAGAACATTATGGAATGGGATTACAACGAAGTCATTACTTCACCGATGGTACTAATTTCTATTGTGATCCAATATTCACCAACTAGAAAGAGCTGAAAATGCTACTAGACGGAGCATCACTGAAGTATTCTTTTGATTATATTATAGAGAAGAGTTGTCCCAAACTATTAAAGGTGAAATGTGTATCTCATGGTTGTGGTTGGTTGTTTCGGGCAAAGAAGTACGAATGCTCGGATAGATTTTACATATACAAGTATGTTGGTTTCCACACCTACGGTATTAAACACGCCACGAGCAGGCATAAGAAAATATCACCCGAGATCATTGCTTCACTACGCATAAATTATTTTCATGATGGTAAGGGTCCATGAATAATAGAAATTCAAAGGATTGTCTTTAGAGAGATGTATTACAACATAGGCTATTGGATGTGTTGCAAAGGAAGTGCAATTACGAATAAAATTGTTCATGGGACACCGGAGCACGGATATTATTGCTTGTCATATTTTTCCCACATGGTCAAGTTATTGAATCCTAGTTCTTCTTATTTTATCATGGTTAACAAGATGGATGGATCATCCGTGTATTACTTTTTAACTTTTGAAGATTATATACGGAGATATGCCCACATGAGAAAGGTAATTGTCGTTGATGAGACATATTTGTATCAAAAATATAAAGGTGTTTTGCTGAGTGTCATTGCACTGGACACCAAAAATCATATCAATCTAATTGACTTTTGTGTTTTGGATAATGAGAACGATGCTTCTAGGACCTTATTCTTTAAGAAGTTGAAGTATATAATAGAAGATAATCCAAATCTATATGTCATATCCGATAGTCACATTAGCATTGACAATTCCTTCTCCTGTGTTTACAATCATGCGCATTATGGAATTTGCATGAGCACCTCATAAAATTCAAGAGGAGGTGAATTGAAATTTTTCTTCTATGTGTCGACTATTGACCCTTCAAAGTCGACTCACCTGCAGATTAAAATACTTCACAAATAGATTAAATTCAAAATAGTTAAGCAGGAAAGTAACAAGAAGTAAAGTAACAACACAAAGATTTATCCTAGTTTGGCACACCAATGTAGTGCCTACGTCCAGTCCCTTTGGTTTTTGAAGTTTCCTTAGATCGTTGAAAGTTTGGTTCGAGTGCAATGACAGAAAACAAGTTCTGAAGACTTATTTTTCTCTTCAGATCTTGTGACACATCTTTCGTTGATATTACAAAGTTTACTCGATCCTACTATTTATATAACACTTGTAAACTAAAGTTACAAAGCTTTGTAAGACTAAGAATGAGGCACTTTGAATTTTCTGCTTGAAGTTTCATGAAAACTGTCAGTCTTTGGTCTTCTTTTTTTATAGTCTTCGATTGCTACTTTTTATAAGGAAACCCAAGAGATTTCCTCTTAATCAAGAATTTAAATTGATTCCTTAATTGAGGAAAGTATTCTTTTGATATGTCCATACACAGCTTTGTATCATGTCCATATCAAATATATTCGTTATCTATCCATCTTTTAGTCTTGATGTCCATATGAAAGTTGTGTCGTTTCTTCTTTTGTTTAGATCCTTATTAATTTTCTGACTAATCTAATCTGCGGTGATTATGGGATGGTGATTCTCCTTCCATTAATTTGCTTTCCATGCTTGTTTGAGTGTCATGATCTTCTTATGTTTGAATGTTCTTCCTCTCCTAGAGAGGTCTTTAATATCTTGCTTCTTTTATTCTTTTACCATCGGAAATCTTCTAGTATCTTGCATTCTTTTTCTTGTAAAGATTTATTTGTTAGTTTTTCATTATTAAAAAATTACCTAAGGAGACTAACAACCTCCTCTTTTTGATAATGACAAACTTAAACGTCAGTTGACTTCCTTGTATATTTAGCTCCCCCTGTCTTTCTTCCTTGGTGGCTTTAGTTGGCTGTGATGTGATAATGGTCGACTTAATTCCTTTGTTACCTGTCTATGTGACTGATGCAACTAATGCACAACTTCTCCCTCTATTGACATGATATAATAAAAAAGGGCAGAGCAAACACAAGAAAAAGAATATTCCCATCCCCCAAAAAAAAAACAAATAGGAAAACAAGCCAAAAAATGACTAGCCAAAAAAACATAGAGTACTAAACATGCATAGTTATGGTGGTAACAAAAATACGCCAGAGAAAGAATATATAGAGTCTTTATACAGGCTAGAGTATGAGAAGGGACAGGCCCCCTTTTGAATAAAAAGTGTTCAGCGTCGTTTGGCAAGAAAATAAGTAAGAATGTTGTGCATGTTAGAGTAGAAGCAATCATAAGATTTTTCCACTCTTGGTGAAGTTAGTGTAAGAGTTCTGAATAGAGACGGAAAGATTATTTAAGGAGGAAGAGGATTCATACTTGATGGACTCAACTTGATAAAACACCCTATTAAATAGTGTCACTCCTTCTAGTTTGAAGCTGTCAAGGAAGAGTCGTACTTTACCTATGTCGATACCGGTCTCTTTTCCTTACTGCAGTAGATTGGCAGTCGACTCCTTGATACTGTATAATCCTTCCACAATGGCAGTGAGCCTGATGTTTATTTCTTCAGCCTATTTATTTGCATGAGACATGGATTTAGGAATAGGTTTACTTACCCGGGACGTGTCAAGTCGGATCTCGATAGATTCCTTTTTGCACCATTCTTTTTCAACCAGAACATATTCCATGCTTGCAAAGGTCTTTGAATCATAGGTGGCAGATACTTCTACTACTGGATAGGCTGATAGATCGATTCCATATGAATAAGTATCAGAGTGATGAGCAAACCATAGGGTAAACTTGTCGAGGCATAGAGTCAGTTGTACTTTCCATTATGTATTCGCGAATTGAGGTACTCTAATTGATTTTGTACTTTCTGATCAGGCAGTAGAGAAAAAATACATCTCTACAAGTCACATTACTGAGACACCCCTTTCGAAGAATTAAGGTGGTTGTAATAATATGAGCTAAAATCCTATTGCAGAAACTGAGGAACAGAGGATAAAAAGTGGGGTTGTTTGTGTCAGGATCGGAGATAACCTTCTTTTCTTCATCAAAACTGACTTTAAAATTCTCAGGCCAGGTTTTGTTTAGGAAAGGGATGGATCCATAGAATTTGGTGTAAAATACTTTCTCACATAAAAAGTCATTTAGAACACTACGAGTACCAAACACGAGAGTTTTCAGTTCCCCATTGTCAGGGGAAAGACGAAGATTGGCAAAGAACATGTGGATGGGATCTTCACAAATTTCAAGGCCACATAGGCGAAGCATCATCGACAATTTTTGAGCTTTGAGAAAGTGATCGATATTCCAGTGGGATTCCTTAGGATAGAAAGATTGATGACTCTTTTAGAAATAATGGAGTGATTCTTGAAAATGAGAAACTTCTCCCTGTGAGAGAGAGTCTAAAACTTATGCATGTCCTCTAAAGGTAGAGACTCTAGAGAAGAGTGTCTCTTTTTGTTAGAGAATGATATGGTACTAGGAGCAGTGTATTTCTTAGACACAGTTAACTGTATAGAGTGAGAAGAGGCTTCATCAAAGATTTTGGAGAGAAAGACAAGGTCAAAGTTAGAGGAATATAGGTTAGGGGAAGTTTTAGTTTGATTATCCATTGATCGTGTTTTTGTTAGATTAAATAAAGGGGAATGGAAGAGTTTAAAGGGAAAACAAAAATAGGAAAAGATAGGATGAAAGAGGAGAGCCAAGGGTTAGGGTTGAATATAAAGGGGAACAAAAGTGTTGGGAACTGAGAAATGCAGAAACTATAATGATGAAGGAAGAGAAAAAGGTGGCATGAGAGGGGGAAGATTTGAGAGGAAAGGATGGGGGGTCTAAAGGTATTTGATGATTTTTCTGGCAAGAAAAATTTTGAAATCCTTTATAGAATCGGTAAAATATATTGAACAGAGTTTTCTACAAACAATATTCGCATCAATAAGAAAAATATATAATTTTTGGTAAAATAGAAAAAAAGTCCAAATAAAATATTGTGACCAAAAATATGACTCATGAGTCATTAAAGCTGAATCCTTTTGAACATCTTCCTTCTAGTAAAAATAAAATTAGACTAAGTAAAATTATTTGTGTCTAGAAATACGACTCACAAAATATTGACACCAAATCTTTTTATGAGAAATCAGGATATTTTTTTCATAAGATCAAATTTTATTCAAGATCATGGACATAAATCACTTGATGCTAACACAGAACAATTAAATAAATTATTAGCACAATAATATCACATGTTCTGCGAACAAACTCAAGAGATAGATTACTCATCAGGTAGTTGACGCAAAATCAGAGAATTTAAGTATAGCAGCTTCCAAGAGTCGTGAATACTGCTTCGGTTGTTGAAGAGTCAACTAAAGTTTGTACCTTGCTCATCAGGGATTTTATTGATATCAGTGGCCTCTGCCTTTATTTCTATTTGAATAGTCGACTCTTAAGGCAGGCATAGTCGACTCCGGTGACTTTGCCTCCGTCATTGTCACTAAATCTGATAGTTTTTCATTTACATTCTCTACAAATAGATGAGACCATTTTATTTCCAGCTCTATTTTTTGAACATTCACTATTAATCCCTCCCTTTCATAGACTTTGTGGATATGTTCTTGCAAAATAAGAAGATTAATTCTCCTTAAGTACCTAAGCTGTCTTGGGTCCTTGCGAGTTACATGTACTTTCTTTGGGTTTCCAAACCCATGCACTTTTAGGCTTAAGCCTGCAATGGTAGGATTTGTGCTCTCTCTGTCCATAGATGAAACAAACAGGCCCTCGATAGGAGAAAAAGTTCTTAGCTAATTTAAAAAACCCTGATGAGGAACTCGAATAGTTTCTAAAGGATTTTGACCTTATTAAACTGTGGCTTGGAGATGCCTTAAAATTTTTTAATTTTATTTTTAAATTTTCAAACTTTTCATGAAGCTGGTCAATTTCAATTTGACATGTTTAAATTTCTATTTGCCAATTTTGTCGTTCCTCTTCGAGTCTTTATTTAAATCGAGCTTCACAACTTTTCTTCTCTTGATAGAGTTTTTATATTCATCTATAACCTTTTGAAACTCGTCAGTAATCATGTCTAAGTTTGATTCAAGAGTGTTACAATTATGACAATTGTGTTGTCTTACCTCGCTAGATTCACTTGTTTCCATGAAGCACATATTTATGGTTCTATTTCTTCTTTGTTTCATCTTCATTGCTCTAGGCTCTAAAATTTTGATTCTTCTTGGATATTTTTATTTTTAATTTTAGACAATTCTATTCAAAATGGCCAGACTTTCCACAGTAGTAGCAGCATTTATAATTTCTGATGGAATCATTATTTTTGTCTCCATGGAATCTTTGTTGTATTTGTCTCATGATCTGCCTTACTCCATAATTTATAAGGTCCATTCCTTTGTGATTAGCATCTTCCAGAATGTCTTTCATTTCTGTTGGAGTAGCATTGAAGGCTACTGGTTTCTACTTTTCATCCTTGTGAAACCTGTTGATATAATTTTTTCATACATAATAAGGTTACCTCATATTTCATCATATGTCATGTTGTGAAGATATCTATCTTCCAGAATGGCAGCCTTGGTTTCCTAAGTTTTTGGGAGACATCGGACAAACTTCTAGACTTACAGGCTGTGAGAATAAATCATCCCCAGTGATTTTTTTTCGCACACGGTTTTGCTGAATCTGCAAACATTGTTTCAATATCCTCATTTTCCTCTATTTTGAATAACTTGTATTCATGGACAAGAGCAATAATTTTTGACTTCTTAACTCTAGTGGTTCCTTTATAGGTTACCTCCAGTTTATCCTACATTTTTTTGTTGTTTCACACGTTGAGATCTTGTCATATTCTTCTCCGCTAACTGTACACAAAAGCAAACTTATAGCACATGCGTTAGTTTAAATTACCTCTTATTCAAGGTCTTCTATATCATAACTTCTAGATTCTTCATCTTTGTACTTTGACTTTTCCTTAAGTCCTGGAATCAGATTTGGACCCTTTTTGACAACAACCCAGGCTTGGAAGTTGTTTGATTGGATAAAGATCCTGAATCTATTCTTCCAGTAAGAGTAATATTGTCCATTAAAGTATGGTGGTCTTGTGGAGGATTGACCATCTTGAAGAAGAGTATTGGGAATCTAATAATTGGCCATTTGATATTTACTCACCTGTAGTTTGGCAATGTTATCTGTGAGACCTGCTCTGATAACAACTGAAATTCAAGAGTGGGGGGAGGGGTGAATTGAAATTTTTCTTTTATGTAACCCTTCAAATTCGACTCACTTGTAGATCAAAACACTTCACAAATAGATTAAATTCAAAATAGTTAAGCAAGAAAGTAACAAGAAGTAAAGTAACAACACCAATATTTATCCTAGTTAGGCGCACCAATGTAGTACCTACGTCCAGTCCCCTTGGGCTTCAAACTTTTCTTAGATCGTTGAAAGTTTGATTCGAGTACCATGATAGAAAACAAGTTCTGAAGAGTTATTTTGCTCTTCAGATCTTATGACATAACTTCAGTTGATGTTACAAAGTTGAACTGATCCTACTCTTTATATAACAATTGTAAACTAGAGTTACAGAGCTTTGTAAGACTAAGAATGAGACATTTTGAATTTTCTTCTTGAAGTTGCGTGAAAATTGTCTGTCTTTGGTCTTCTTCTTTTATAGTTTTTAACTGCTACTTGTCATAAGGAAATCCAATAAATTTCTTCTTAATTAATGATTTAAATTGATTCCTTGATTGAGGAAAGTAGACATTTGATATGTCCATATTAGATATGTTCATATACGACTTTGGATCATGTCCATATCAGATATGTCCGTGATCTATCCTTCTATTTTGTCTTGATGTCTATATGACAGTTGTGTCCTTTCTTTTTTTGTTTAGATCCTGATTGATTTAATTTTTGTGATTATGGGATGGCGATTCTCCTTCCATTAATTTGCTTGCCATGCTTGTTTTAGTGTCATGATCTTCTTATGATTGGAAGTCCTTCCTTTCCTAGAAGGTCTTCAATATCTCGCTTCTTTTATTCTTTTATCATCGGCAATCTTCCAGTATATTGCATCCTTTTCCTAGAAAGATTCATTCATTAGTTTGTCATTATTAAAACACTACCTAAGGAGACTAACATCTCGTTAAAAATCTTCGTGTAAATCAACATTGTGGAGAGCATCTTTATCTATTCTATGCTGTAGCAAAGTATTATTCTTTTAATGAGTTTAGTGGGTATTTACGTAATTCAACGATAAATTCCCCAAGGCAGCTCATATCCTTGAAAATATGCTTGGTTTTGAGAAGTGGAGTAGAGCACACTTCTTGGGCAATAGGTACTATGTAATGACAATAAACATTGCCAAGTCGCTCAACTCGGTGTTGACGGATGAACGGGAGTACCCTGTGTCGTACATATTCAATTTGATTGCTAAAAAATTATATGAAAAGTTTGGGGAGTGATATGCATTTTTCGGTAGTTCCAACAACAAATCTATGCCTTGTGCGGAAAAGATCCTAAGGGATGATAAAAGTGTGAGTGATTCCTTGTATGTAACTAATGAAAATACGGATCTTGATCAATTCACTGTGTTTAGCAATAGTGTTTTGTCAAGGTCAATCTCTTAGAGAGGAGTTGTTATTTTAGGAAATATGACTTGGTAAAACTGCCACGCAAACATGCGATGGCCGCTTTGTGATCAAAGTATGGTGATGACGAAGTTTATGGTAATTTCATTTACAAGTACTTTTCACCTATTTATAAAATTAAAACTTACCTCCTTGTATACTCTAAAGTTATTAACGTTGTCCCTCTGGAGTCCAAATGGAGTGTCCCACGAGAATTGCAAGCCATGAATATTGTTCCACTCCCTACAATCCCAAACTCAGAATAAAGAAAGTCAAACGCGTTAATGGAATCGACAAAACATTTAAGCCCAAAAGAAGGAATAAGTGTTCAATATGCAAGAAATCCAGGCACAAAAGAACCACATGTAGCATGGACAACAAATGTTAGATAGGCTTTTTCTTTCATTTGTAAAGTCACTGTTTTGGGGGACCCCCATATTTCTATAGAATTTAATGTTTTGTTGTAATTGACTATACGTTTTATCTACGGTAGAACACATCAATCTATGATATATCTTTTACTCAATCTATTAAATAATTGTTAATGGATATATGATTACTTATCAAACATGTTAGGTAGGTCTTTTACTGCCATATCACTCCAATTGATGCATTGAACCATCATTTACCATTCTCAATTAATTAAAAGCTCCAAACATGTCTATTCATATCAAAAACCATTGGTATATGCAAGCTAAAAATTTTCTATTCCCACATGCATTGAGTGATCATTGATGGGGAGTATGAAATGCCACCTTCTATGAGTCTATAAGTACAATGATAATTTATATGTAACCGTTCACTTCTACCTTAACCAAAAGTTAAAAACCTCTTCTTCTTAACCAAAAAAAAAAGTCATGTCTCTGAGAAGGATACCCCTACATCCAATCTGAAGAGTTCCCCTATGGCACTACGATCTCTTTCTCCTTAGGAATAACTTTGACCGCCTCTTCCATGGGCTAGGTGAAGAGTACATTTACTTAGAGCGTGAACTCCATCGAATTGCTCATTTCTTAAGGGCAATTCTGCAAAGGCTTGGAATAGAAAGCAATGACGACATTACCCCCCCCCCACCATCCCCCTAATTTAGTTTAAGTTTTTTTTTTAGTTTATGTTTAAGTTTTTGTATTTGTTCATTGAAAAATAAGATTTATTAGTTAGGATTCTTGTTAGAAGAAAGCTTCTTGTTTTTTGCCTTTTTTGTTGTTTTTGATAATGAGAAATGTATAAACTACAATGAATAAAATGAATATAAGTATTTCAGTGTGTCAATTATGTTTTCCCTCTTTTTGTGATTGTTGCTTTGTGTTAGTTATTATTTTGTATAAATGCTGGGATTTTGCACAACCAACTTTTTAAATTTTTATTGTTTGTTCATTGAATACAATTGTAGATTCCCTAGATTAAACTTATAAAGAGTAAAAAATATTTGATAATAAATCCAGATCACATATAGAGTCTATCGTAGACACGAAAATTGGCCTACGCTACATGAGCTAATATTTTATGCACTATTATCTATCTTAGACACTGTCACTCCTCGACCAAACATATAGGTTGATTGTAAGGCATATGAATCAATGGACCATCATTATCTTGTAGTTCAAAAGAAAATAATTAAATTAAAAATAGTTTAAACAAGTTAAGTAATTACATGATTTGGAGGCGGTGATCAAAGGGGCAAATACTCACCGTTGAACTGTTGTGCTTTGAGTATGTGGTGACACTTGAACTATTAAATCATTGGTTAAACAAATAATCTTGAAGTTTTGGTGACACTTAATATACTATCATCAATCTTGACCCATGTCAATCCCATGTAAAAAAATATACTCGTGCTTTAAGGGTTTATTAATTCTGTGGTCTACTGTAGACTTACACTGTAGGTAATGTATGGATTGATCTCAAGATCAATAGTAGATCATGTAGATCTATGTACATGGTTATAGACCCTCACTTGGATGTTTAAAAATAAATAATTAAATAAAAATAAATAAATTATGGGTTTTTAGATAAATGAAGGAGTTTAAACAAGTCATATGATCTTGTTAGAGCTTACTCAAATTGGAGGTGGTGGTTGAAGGATTATATGGATGGGTAGTAGTTGGACAATCAACATCCTCAAAGTAATGTTTATCAAAGCACAATTATGTTTTGAGGATGTTGAAAGTTCAATCACTACCCATCCACAAACTCTTTTGATTTTGGGGGGGTGTAGAAGGACTAGGTGGATGGGTAGTAATCAAATACAATCAACATCCTCAAAACATATTTGTGCTTTGACAAAAATTACTCTTAATATATTATTTGTTCATCCACTACCCATCCACATACTACTTAAATCACCTCCCCTAATATATATAAGCTCTAATATGATTATGTGACTTGTTTAAACTCCTTCATATGTATAGAATTTCATACTACATTTATTTTTTATTTATTTATTTATTTTTAAAAAACATTCTAATAAGGATCTATAGCCATATACATAGATCTATGAGATCTAACAATGATCCAAGGAACAATCAATGCACGAACTATAGTATAAGTCTACGATAGACCAAATGAATCGATGTACCCTCAAAGCACAAGTATAATTTTACTTAATTGTTTTCTTTTTAAACATGTTATTGAGGGTACATCGATTACGAATGTCTATGTTATAATTTTATATCTCGTTGATGATTGATATAGGTCATGATCGATGATAGTCTATTAAGTGTCATCAACAGTTCAAAAAACACAATTACTGTTCCAACGGTAATAAATAGCTAATTTTGTACTCCTTCAATGTTAACACTTCTTTTTACTTCATATATAAAGTCCTCCATCCCTCATTATTTTATTTCATCCACTTTGTTTTCATTTTGAAATTCTACAATGTCTCAAGCATCTCAAATATCCAATTCTAAAAAGACTATAATTTGTCATTGTAGAAATATAGCTGTCTTGAGGACGCCACGTACGGACTCAAATCCAGGTCGCAAATTTATAACTGTACAATTATGAAGGTGAGTCGTGTATGACTTTTTTTTATAATTAAGTAAATCATTATGTAATTATTTTTTCTAGGATAATGGCGCATGCTTGTTTTTTTAAATGGCTTGATGAGTTATCACCTCCAAGAAGTCCATCAACGTTGAGTCTGGGACCCGAGATATCAAATTTTTATGGCGTGAAAAAATTTAATCTAATACAAAGGCTTTGAGAATACGAAGAAAATAGATATTTCCTCATGGCTTTTTTCAAAGAAGCCGAAGAGCATAGGGATCACTTGAAAGTATTGCAACAGGAAACCCAAATATAGAGGGATCAACTAAAACAAAAATTGATTTTGACCGAAGAAAAGGATAATGGCCTAAAAATGATGTTATGTGGTATAATGCTAGTATTTGTTGTTTGAAAAGGTATAACATGGGTGTAGTGAGATTGGATAAATAAAAATACTTCCATTTTTCTATAATATTAATACTGTTTTTGATAGAATCAAAGTTTATCAAACTATATATCAACTTAAAATCGAGTAACATGGTAATGATAGACTATGCTAGAAGTATACAAAAGATTAAATATGCATTCTATGATGGAAACCATATTCTTTGTCGGTTATGACAACACAATGCCTATTCGAATTCCATGCAACAATACAGTTTGATAAAAACAAATTCAATGTAGAATCCTAACAACTTTCATAAAATAAAAAAATGTTTGTCATATCATTCTGACGATCATTCAACTCCCTTGTTTCTCAAATTAAAAAAAATCTTAAACATTAACAATATTAACATTCAAATGTATTTTTTCTCATCACCACAAATGTTATCGTAGATGAAATCAACAATATCCATGACCATATTTTTTTTGCTTGCATCTTCTTTTCCTTCTTTTTCTTCATCTTTTTTTCTTCTCTTTCTTCTTTGTCTGCTACTTATTCCTTTCCATCATCAGCTGTTTTATCTAATTCTTCAATATTTTTGTCAGCTTCTTCTGTCTCACCTTCTTCTTCTCCTTTTTTAACATCTATTTATGCTTATTTATCGATTTCCTTTTCTTCCTCAGCTTCTTATTAGTCTTCACCTGCTACTTCTTTCTCAACTTCTTGTTCATTAGCTGCTGCTATTTTTTTATCTTCTTCTTCTTTATCACCTTTTTCTTCTTTATTTGCTCCTATTTCTTTTTTAGCTTCTTCTTCATTCTCAGCTTCCTTTTCTTTATCTGTAGTTGCTTCTTTTTAAGTTTCTTCTTTGCTATTATCTTTTTCCTCTTCATTCTTCTTTTCTTCTTATTTTGCCTCTTCTTCCACAATAGTGGCCAACTCATCCATTTTACTCCTTTTTTCTTCCTATTAATTCCTCTTCATTTCACGAAGGTCCACATACACTGTATCATATTATAAAGTGTTATTAATATTTGCAGTTACAATTCATTAACTACATCAATTATTAAATGAAGTTATCTCGGTCATGTTGTTGCTCATCCGTTTCCTCTTTCTTCAATCATTTTTCTTTGATATATGCAGCAATATCCAACACAGCTTTCTCGAGCATAGAAACACTCCTATAAAAATCCCTATCGACAGAGGTGCCCACTATAGCTTTTGAGGTACTCAGAGAAGCATCATCACCAATGCGTACTCAAATAGGGTTACCACCTAAATTCCTGTCATCATTACTATCCTTATTTGAAGTAAGGACAGTCACCCCTTGTAAATTTTTCTTCAAGACATCGAGGAAGTTATTCTTTACTTCATTCATAAATAGCTTAAACCTAACCATGTAATCCATTTTCATCCTATGAACAGTATGGATGATGTACGGGTGCACGTTCTACAAAAAATTAATTAACAATCACATAACATTCAATACAATAGAAGTATCATTGTATAATAAAAATAAGTTCATACGTCGGTAACTTTTTCTTTATACTTGAATGGGTTTCCTTGATTATCTTTTCACTTTTTGTAATGAGGGGAATGGAAAAGGGCTCATCCATTAATTTTCCAATAAATTTACCAAGATAAAGAAATGCCTTGTAGATCCAAATCTATAATCAATACAGTAGTGAAAAAATGCCATAGAGTCTATGACAGAATATAAATAAAACAAGAATCTATGATAATACCATAAATGCCCAAAGAAATACGAATAGAGCATAGGATGCCTTCTGCTTCTCATCAAATACGTCTTTTTGCTTATTTAGGTCACTTTTCTACTTTAGATAATCCATGGTCAATTGAAATGTCTATTTTACCCACAGATAACTCTCAAAGAAACTCAAAGAATCCACCACCCAAATCAATTTTGTGTCAACAATCTTCGTTGAATCTTTTGCAAGCAACATGGTGTGAAAGAACAACAGTAAACAACACTTAAACTTATACTCCTTTTTCATCTTATTCCCTCTAATAAACTATAACAAGTTGTTTGCCATAGTGTTTATGTTTTTTGTCACCTTAAAGTAAAAATGCTCTCCCTTTCCTAACACCTTCTTCAATTTTGATTTACTGGGTTTGATGAGAAGTTCAAAGTTGTGATCAAAGAAAAATCCTTTAAGCCAAAATAAACAGGCTTATTGTTCAGACAAAACCATATTTCATGACGCATCTTATCATTCTTAACACATCGCAACAACAAATAATGGACTATCTGCCTATTCAATTTAAGATGTTGCAGCAGGTTTCTCAAGTGACCAAAATAGGACTGCTAAAATCTAATATTTTCTTCAAATATTGGTCAACAAGAATTTGTTTAAATTCTTGGTATGTAGCCATTCTTGATCAACCAATATCTTTGCCGGGAAAGATCAAACCTCGTCCATTATAGTTCAAAGGTCATACCGCTCTATGGAAATGTACCTTGAACAAAATAGAACGGACAAGGGATCATTATCTCCATCAACACTATTTTTTCACTACTCTCTCTCCCTTCACTATCATCACTACCACTACACTCAGCAACATCATCACTAGACTAATCGACATATCTGTTTATCTCCTTTATGGTCTCCGAATTTGATTTTGACTATTCCATATTAGTTTTCTTCCTTTTAGAGGAATTTTTAACTGCCTCATTTCTTCTTTTTCTACTGCTAAAAGCAAAACTTGACGTGGTAATAACTCTGCATTCAACACCAACTCTAACTTTACCAATTTTTTAATAGAATCTACACCAAAAAATAATTCTGCCATTGTCAATACATAGACCACAAGTATACTAACAGATACAATTCAATGCTTAAATTAAAAATACAAAATAACTAAGAATTACCCCACCATTAAATAGTTAACTACACAAAATAACACAACTGAACCAAAATCCAACAACGTGATAAACAAAAATTTTTAATCAAACATATGGTATCAAAACTGAACTATTTCTACAAATCAAACTAAGTAGCTATTAATTTTTCAGTTTCCCTATTTAATCAATTATATTTTAAAATAATTTCATACACCTAAAAATTTATTTCATTCTAGCGCATTATTAATTCATAGACCAAGAGTCTACAGATAAAAACAGGTCACTACTCAATTCAAATAGCCAAAACAACTCATAAATTAACAATTATCCCACCATTCAACACTACAGTGCTAAAAAACTAGAACTAAAGCAGCATTTCTTAACAAAAATTTCAAAATTCAACACCATTATCGACAAAATGTTTTATCAAAACTGCCAAATCAAAACTCAACCATTGTTATGGAATTAAACTAATTACCTAGAAAATTCTTATATTTTAACTATTTAATCAACCATATTAAAAAAATTACTCCTATATTACATCACTATGAAATAGTTAACAACAAAAACTGATAAAATCGATCTATAAATAATTTGAACTTGATTTTAACTTACCTTACAATGCAAAAATGAGCCCTTTGCTACTGGAGAAAAAGGAAAATAAAAAATGGCATTTGGGAGAAAATTCTTGGGAGTAGCGGGAGTTAAGAAGTTGAAGAGGAGGGAGCGAAGGGGTTTTATTTAACATTGGAAGAAGTGGAGGGTGTTAGGTATAATTTATTAAATATTAAAGTTTTATAAATGATGAAAAGGCCCCATGGCCTACGTGTGGACCCCATTTTTCTACTTTTTGGACACTAACCCTAAAAATTAAATGGAAAAGAAATTACGTGGGTATACTATATTTTGAAATAATATAGTATAGTTTTGATCATTGAATATACTATATATGGAATATTTTGATACCTTTAGGGTTAATGAGTCAAATATGTTCATACTTTTGATATTCAGTTCTAAAACATAAGGGTTCAATATTTTCAAATAATCATTTCAATTTTAAATCCCCAAAACATATTTAAACCTACCCTCAAAGTAAAGAAGATAATTCACGTAAATTTCATAAATGGAACCCTTACCCCTAACTTCGAATCATCAACACAATAATACATATATAATAATTTTAATTCATATTTTATAAAATAAATGAAATAGGGAGTATTTAACATGCCTTTTAATGGAGAAAAGTTGAGCTAAGCTTGACCTTAGGGCACTCCTTTAGAGTTAACATGATTTTTGACTTAGATAGGTACAGAAGAGGATTCTGTTATTGTTCTAGGGTGAATGAGACTTAGAGAATATGTAATAGAATAAAAGGTGATGGTTTTTAATTCATAAGGACCAAAATGCCTTTGAAAATAGCTTAAAATTTTGAAATCCAATTAGGTAAATGGGGGAGGAAGGGTTGGGGTGTGGTGTATGCCCCATTGTATGGCCCATACTAAATGGTGCATATCCATTGGGGGGGTATTCCCGTATGGTGAATGGCTAGTATGGAAGTGAGGTAGTAGCCCCTCGCTCTAGGCGCTGCGATGCTGGACCAATATATGGGATCCCTCGTATGATGTATGATTAATTTCTTCACTCAAAACTTTCCCAAACCCAATGTATCTCACTCCAATTGATTTCTACACCATTTTAGGATCATGTAGGCTCATTTCTAGCTGTAATTAAATGTCCAAATAATCGAGGCGTCAGAGGACTAAACCTGCTTATTTAAATTTGGAAATGTCTTTTTTAATTTTATGGTTTGGGTGGGGGTGAGGGTGGGGTGGGGGTTGTTATGGTTGGAACTGGTCAAGAATCCAGTTTTTGCATGGATGAAACATGTCTCTATTCTTTTCTTTGTGTGGCATAGACCAATTCTACTAGCTCTAAGCTGTCAGATAAGGGTCACAATCATTCTTCATTGACTAGTATTATATTGGCTAAGCTAATTATGCTGAAAGAAATACTAACAAACATACTTATCATCCTAGACTAAAAATTGAAATAGATCCAATTAAAAAAAAGAAAAAAGAAAATTTAAATATTATTACATGTACCAGAATTTATTTTTTAGATTGTGATAACTGTACTGGTTCTCCATGTTCAGGTGAAAAGTAATGTACAATTATGTTGTAATACCCCAAACTTTTTCTAGCTTAAATTAATCCCTAGAATGTTAAGGGATAGCTTCCAAAATGAATACTATTTATTTCATGTGTAATTCCTTAGATTTAGACTTTCCATTGCTTGGAAACTGAATTATCTTTTCAAAGATATAAGATTTACCTAAATTTTATACCAAGTAAGAATTTATGGCTATTTTAAGTTCCATCATAAAGAATTTATGGCTATTTTAAGTTCCATCGTAAAACACCATCATTTGGACCTTTAGCACATCGTGGATAAGTGTAAATTTCCAATTGTCCTATTCTAATGGCTCTCTGCAATATTAGCGCATCACGGAGAGGGTCAATTTCCCTTTTATCAATTCCCAGAGGTATAGCATGATAATGAAGCATCACACTAGGTGCCAAAATAGCATTCCAAAGGGGCACCGTGATGTATTTTCATCGCGAAGTCTGTCCAGTTTCCATTCGTCGATTTCCAGTAAGTCACCACGATAATGGTACATCACGGTGGCTACCCAAATTGGGAAAATGTACGCTTTCCAGTTTCGTATAAAAGTTTAAAGAGGGGTATTTTGGTAAATCTCCAACCCCCAATCCGTCATAAAATAAAAGATTAATCATATTTGAGAGCACTTTATGCTTTGTTCATTATTTTCACTTAAACAAAACCCTAAGGCTCATACTTCCTCCCCAAGAAATCAAAAATTTCTCCATTAATTCTCCAAAATTGTTCAAGATTGAGAATTCCCAATTCAAGATCTCTAAGAAGTCATATCCAAAACATCAATAAAGATCCAATATTCAAGTTCTAGCATCAAAATCATCAAATTAAGGTATGTGGGGTTTGAAAGAGGATAATTCTTTCATCCTTATTCCCAAAACTTTATTTTAATTATAAATTTACAGTAACTTATGAAATTTTCCATGAAATTTAAGTTAGTGTTTATACCCGTTATCATTATTTGTAAGATTTTGAGATTTTTCGTGATTTAGAAGTTGAATTACATGCCTATATTCATATTTCTATGTATTATGTAGTAATTTCCAGATTTTATGATGAAATATAAGTGCTTACATTATCAAGCGTGAATTTTTAGATGTTTTAACATGAGATTGATACATGGGCCGTTAAGCCCCAATTTAGGATTGTTATTCAAGATTATTTGTGCTATGAGTACCCTCAGATAAGATTATCACAGATTTTGATAAAGATTTGACATTGTGGTCCCAAGATAATATAAGAATCCACTTTGTTCAGATAACTTGAGATTTAAAGAAAGAAAAGCATAATTGGTTTTCTTGTAAACCCTTGTGCTATTTTTGAAGTGGATTTCTTAAGATTTTGAGCATAAGAATGTGAGTAGTATTAATATCGTGATAGGTAGGTTATTGTGGTTTCAGACCCCAGAACCACGTGCCAATGTAGGATTTATATTTATTTCCATTTCTGCGTGGATGACTCAAATTGTGATCACCAAGATAGAAGTTCTATTACAATGGAAAGGGTAGAACAACCCTACCTAACGGGCGCTAGACGTGGAACTCCATGGATGCTCACATGGTTTTTGTCGGTTAGAAGAACCTCCCAAAAGATGTCGCCCACTCTTTAATAGTCCATTGATTTAAAGCTTTAAGATAAAAGTATATGTTTTAGAAGTTATGGTTTTAAGATTCTTAAGCTTTAAGATAAAGTATTTTACAGATTTCGAAACTAAGAGTAATGGATGACTAGATTAACGTTATATGTTTTATCATTTATAATTTATGATCTTTAGAATTTAGATTACTTAGGACTGTGTGAGTCATTTACATTTAGTATGCATGATGCTGCTGGCACAACAGGGTGGTGCCTTACCTATAAAATATGATGATATTGTTTACTTAGTGTATGCACCCCCATATACTTAGTACATCCTCAATGTATTGATCCACATATATGTTTATGTGCTACATTAGCTCATAATGTAGGTTCAGGTGCTCAGTCTTAGCAGTGTAAGTGATTCCCGAGTATCTCATCTACATCTCTACAGTTGATGAGTCATCATAGTTTGAGGACTTAGTTATTCATACTTTTAGTTTATTAGTAGATGTTACTTTATTCATTTTAGACAGTTTGAGTCAGCTATAGGCCTGTCCCAGTGACTCTTTAGATTCAGATAGTAGAGGCTTGTTGGACTACTAGATTTAGTTTTAGATATTTGATTCAGAATTCAAATTTTTCAGTACTGTTTAACCAAGACTTCTAGCATGTTTTAGATAATATTTTCCATATTTTTATGACATCATATTCATATTTCCCCTATGTTAAGATCCATACTTAGTAGAAAGTAGCCAAGGTTAGCTCAGGACTACTATAGTTTGGAGCACCGTGTGGCTTCCTGAGAACTAGATTTTAGGGTATTATAAACTGGGTATCAAAGCCTAAGGTTTAGAGAGTCCTAGGGAGTCAGACAAGTCGTGTTATATAGAGTATTGATCATCGATGTGAAGCGCGCCACATCTATAAAAAAGAGGCTATGGAGTGTTTCAGGAAATTATCTCTTCTTTCATGATCTATCATGCATTCAGTTTCTCTATATGCTTCTAACTCCTTCTTTCACATGATAGAAAATACCTCCTCACCAAGCTAATGCCCGCAGAAATAACCAGCCTCCTCAGCCCGCAAAACCTTTGAATGAGAATGTGTCACATACAGAGTTTTGGGCTGTCTTACAAGCGCTAGCCCAAGCTGTAACAGCTAATGTTCAGGGCAACCATCAGGACACACTCTTACCTCAGCAAGATGGGAACTTAGCCATAGCTAGGATCTGAGATTTATGAGAATTAACCCTCAAAAATTCTTTAGGTCAAAAGCAGATGAGGACCCATAAATTTATCTAGATGAGGTAAAGAAGATCGCCCGAATAATGCATGTTTCTAAAGAGAAGAGGGTAGAATTGGCATCCTATAGGCTGAAGGATATTTCTTATGATTAGGTGGTGATGTGGAAGAAAAGTAGAGGAGAAAATGTAGCTCCCATGACTTGGCAGATATTTTTGGATGCATTTTTAAACAAGTTCTTCCCACGTGAGATGAGGGAAGATAAGATAGAAGAGTTCATGAACCTGAGCCAGGGCTCAATGTTAGTGAAAGAGTATTGCCTAAAGTTCAACCAGTTGTTTAAGTATGCCCTTGAACAGATGGCTGACCCTAGGCCAAGCATGAGTAAGTTTGTGACCGGTGTGTTCGGGTTGGTAGTTAAGGAGTGTAAGACTTCTACGCTCATTGGAGACATGGATCTTCCTAGATTGATGATGCACGCTGAGCAAATTAATGCAGAAAAGGGGAAGGAAAGAAAGAGCAAATAAGAGGTCTAGAATAGGGTAGTTTGACCATGGTTAGAATAGGTCTGGAGAAGGAATTCATTCACAATTTTAGAATTGTTCATCTATGCCTGCACCTTCTTCAGCCAGTGCTCCTGTACCCAGAAATAAGTAAGAACAGTAGGGTAAATCTTCTATGTACACATCTCAGAATAGTGTGAGTGGGAAGCCTAATCATCCCCTATGTGCTAAGTGTTGTAAGAATCATGGAGGTAAATATTTGTGGGGTCAAAAAGGTGGTTATGATTGTGGCCAGCCAGGCCATAAAATCAAAGAGTCCTCGCATACTAGGTGGGGGAATTGATATATTCATCCTCAGACTTAGGAAAATAGTGCACCAGCTCCTCTAGGTTGCCCAGTTCCTCCTCAGGGTGCATCATCTAGTACTGGTGGCGGTCAGTGTTAGAATCAGTTTTATGCCTTACCATCCCGTCAAGAGTAGGAGGATTCACCTAATGTAGTTCCTAGTATGCTTCGTATTTTTTATTTTGATGTTTATATGTTATTAGACCCTAGGTTGAGTTTCTTTTATGTGACCCCATTAGTTACAGTAAATTTTGAGATAAATTCTGAAAAGATCCCTGAGCCTTTCTTGGTTTCTATGCCAGTAGGAGAGTCAGTTGTTGCTAAGAAAATCTATAAGAAATATCCTATCACTGTCCTTTATAAGGTCATGTTAGCATACCTGATAGAGTTATACATGGTTGATTTTGATCTTATATTTAGTATGGATTGGCTCCATTCTTATTATGTTTCTATAGACTATCACACCCATGTGGTAAAGTTTCAGTTTCAGTTTCCAGATGAGCCAGTCTTTGAGTGGTCAAGTAATTCAGTGTCTCCCAAGAGCCATTTCATATCTTATCTCAAAGCCAAAAAGTTGATATCCAAGGTTACATTTATAATCTAGTTCGAGTCAAAGACACAAAGTCTGAAACTCCAACACTTTAGTCCATCTGAGTGGTTAACGAGTTTCCTGATGTTTTTCCAGAAGATCTCCCACAGGAACCTCCCAATAGAGAGATAGAATTTGGTATTGACCTTTTCCTAGATACTCATCCTATTTTTATCCCTCCTTACCGTATGGCTCCCATAGAGCTTAAGGAGTTGAAGATGCAACTTAAAGATCTTTTAGATAAAGGTTTCATATGGCCCAATGTTTCCCTATAGGGTGCTCTCATCCTATTAGTGTGAAAGAAATATAGTTCTTTGCGTATGTGCATTGACTATTGTCAGCTAAATAAAGTTACAATCAAGATCAAATATCCTTTTCCTAGAAATAATGACTTATTTGATCAACTCCAAGGTGTAAGTTATTTCTCAAAGATAGACCTTAGATCCGGCTATCATAAGATTAAAGTGAGGAATGTGATATTCCAAAGACAGCCTTTAGAACCCGTTATGGTCATTTTAAGTTTCTAGTCATGTCTTTTAGGCTAATCAATGCCCCAGTAAATTTCATGGACCTCATGAATCGAGTGTTCAAGCAGTATCTAGACATGTTTATCATAGTATTCATAGATGATATCCTTGTGTACTTCCATAGTAAGGATGACCATGTAGATCATCTCAAAGTTGTCTTGTAAACTCTTAGATACTATCAATTGTTTGCCAAATTCAGCAAGTGTGAATTTTGGCTAAGATTAGAAGCCTTTCTCGATCATTTTATCTCCGTCGATGGCATTAGAGTCGATCCCCAAAAGACATAAGCCGTAAGAAATTGGCCTAGACCTATCTCTCCATCAGACATTAGGATTTTCTTGGGTATAGCTGGTTATTACCACTATTTTATGGAAGGTTTCTCATCTATTGCATCCCCGATGTCTATATTGACCCAAAAAAAAGTTAAGTTCCTGTGGTCAGATACCTACAAGAAGAGTTTTCAGGAGTTAAAGACTTGACTCACTTCAGCCCCAGTTCTAGCATTACCTGATGGTACCAATGACTTTGTTATTTATTGTGATGCCTCTAGAGTTGGTTTAGGTTGTGTGTTGATGTAGAGAGGTAAGGTTATATCCTATGCCTCTAGATAGTTAAGGCCTCATTAAAAGAATTACCCAACGCATGATCTGGAATTAGATATTGTGGTGTTTACTTTGAAAATATGGAGACATTATCCGTAAGGTGTGTATGCTGATGTGTTCACAAAAAACAAAAGTTTGCAGTATGTGTTTACTTAGAGGGAGTTGAATCTTCATCAGAAGGTAGTTGGAGTTGTTGAAGGACTACGATATGAGTGTGTTGTATTATCCGGGCAAGACAAATATAGTAGTAAACACCCTTTGTATGTTGTCTATAGGCAATGTTGCTCATGTGGAGAATGGTAAGAAAAAGTTAGCTCGAGAAGTTTATCATTTGGCTAGATTGGGTGTTAGGTTGGTTGATTCTACTAAAAGTAATATTTTGGTTCAGAGTACTTCTGAATCTTTCTTAGTTTCGAAAGTGAAGGAGAAGTAAGATAAGGATTCTAGTTTGGTCAAACTGAAGGAGTTGGTTAAAGACCAAAAGGTAAAGGTTTTCTCCTAAGGGGGATTTTGGATAGAGAATTATGGTGGAAGTGCATGGTGCGCGTAATTCTACCCATCCAGGAGCTACCAGGATGTACCATGACTTGCGGAAAATCTATTGGTGGAGTGGAATGAAGAGTAATATAGCAAAGTTTGTAGAAAATTGTGCAACATGTCAACAGCTTAAGGTAAAACACCAAATACCTGGTGGTACGTTGAAGAGTTTGGAATCCCCACTTAGAAGTGGAAAGAGATGATTATGGATTTTGTGACTGGTTTACCCCAATTGTGACATCATCATAATTTGATTTGGATTATTGTAGACAGATTGACTAAGTTAGCTCACTTTCTGCCAGTTCATACGTCATATACCACTGAGGATTATGCTAAGTTATAAATTTAAGAGTTAGTTATATCCTATGGGGTTCCCTTGTCTATCATCTCAAATAGGGGTACTCAGTTTACTTCTCAGTTTTGGAGAGCTTTTCAGAAGGGTCTTGGTACCCAAGTCCATCTTAGTTTACTTTCTACCCTCAAATAGATGGAAAAGTAGAGAGGACCATCCAAACTTTAGAGGATATGTTGAGGGATGTGCTATTTATTTCAAGGGTAGTTGGGATGATCATTTGTCATTGATTGAGTTTTCTTATCACAACAGTTATCATGCTAGCATTCAGATGACTCCATTTAAGGCTCTTTATGAAAGGAGATATAGATCACCCATAGGTTGGTTTAAAGTGGGTGAGAAAGCTTTTCTTCGGCCTAATACAGTGTTTGAATCTATGGAGAAAGTTAAGTTGATTAGATAAAGATTAAAAATAGCCCAAAGTCATCAAAAATCTTATACAATATGAGAAAAAGGGACCTCGATTTTGAGGTTGGTGATTTAGTGTATCTGAAGATTTCACCAATGAAAGAGGTGAAGAGATTTGGCAAGAATGGAAAGCTTAGACCTTGATATGTTGGCCCTTATAAAATTCTAAGTCATGTCGAGAGAGTAGCTTATGAGCTTGAGTTGCATGTAGACTTGTCAGCCGTTCATCCTGTATTCCACGTCTCTATGCTTTAGAAGAGTATCGGTGACTCTACTATTGTAATTCCCTCAGAAAACTCAGATATTCAGAATAGCCTTTCATACGAAGAGATTCTATTTGAGGTTTTACATTATCAAATCCATAGACAAAGGAACAAAAAAGTTTCCTTGGTTAAAGTTCTTTGGCGAAATCTGTCTATTAAGGTCGCTACTTGGGAAGTAGACATAGATATGAGAGCCAAGTACCCCTACCTTTTCTCTGCAAACTCAGATGTAGCTAAAGGTAATACACTTTCTTAATTCGGTTCTTTTCTAACCAAATATTTAGCTATATAGTTGTCCTTATATAAGTTCATGCACTCATAGATTACTTAGAAGCTCAGAATGATTTAGATTCTAACTCGCAGTTTATTTCAGTTGTGCATACTACCTTATACTCTCAGATTCCTCAGAAATTTCAGCTTAACTAGCCATATTCAAGGATGAATGTTTCCAAGAGGGAGATATTATAATACCCCGCACTTTTCCTAGCTTAAATTCATCCCAAGAATGCTAAGGGATAGCTTGCAAAATGAATACCATTTATTTTGCATCGAATTCATTAGATTTAGACTTTCCATTGCGTAGAAAATTGAATTAGCTTTCCAACGATATTAGATTCGCCTAAATCCAATAATCGAATAAGAAGTTATGGATATTTTAAGTTCCAGTAGTTAAACACCGTCATTTGGACCCTTAGCGCATTGCGGATCAGTGTAAATTTCTAATTATCCCATTCTAGTTGCCCTCTGTGATATTGGTGCATCATGGAGAGGTTTAATTTCCTGTTTTTCAATTTCCAGGGGTCCAGTGCAATAATGGGGCACCGCGGCATGTGTCAAAATGGCATTCCAAATGGGCATCGCGATGTCTCTATATTGCAGAGTCTGTCCAGTTTCCATTCGTTGATTTCCAGTGAGCCACCACGATAGTGACGCGTCCCGATGGCCACCCAGATTGGTAAATATACGCTTTCCATTTTCGTATAAACGTTTAAAGTGGGTATTTTGGTAAATATCCAACCCCCAATCCGTCCAAAAACAAAAGATTAATCATATTTCAGAGCACTTTATGCTTTATTCATCATTCTCTTTTAAACAAAACCCTAAGGCTCATAGTTCCTCCTCAAGAAATAAAAAATTTCTCCATTAATTCTTCAAGACTCTTCAAGATTGAGAATTCCGAATTCAAGATATCTAAGCAGTCATCTCCAAAACATCAATAAAGATCCAAGATTCAGGTTCTAGCATCAAAATCATCAAACTAAGGTATGTGGGGTTTGAACAAGGATAATTCTTTTATCCTTGTACCCAAAACTTTATTTTAATTACAAATTTACTGCAACTTATGAGATTTCCCATGAAATTTAAGTTAGGGTTTATACCCATTATCATTATTTGCAAGATTTTGAGATTTCCCATAATTTGGAAGTTGAATTACATGACTATATTCGTATTTCTATGCATTATGTAGTAATTTTCATATTTTATGATGAACTATAAGTGTTTACATTATAAAGCATGAATTTTTAGATGTTTTAACATGAAATTGATGCATGGGCCGCTAAGCCCCAATTTAAGATTGTTATTTCAAGATTATTTGTGCTATAAGCACCCTCAGATAAGATTATACTTTGATTTTAATAAAGATTTGACCTTTTGGTCCTAAGCTAAGATAAGAATCCACTTTGTTCAGATAACTCGAGATTTAAAAAAAGAAAAGCATAATTGGTTTTCTTGTAAACCCTTGTGCTATTTTTGTAGTGGATTTCTTAAGATTTTGAGCATAAGAATGGGAGTAGTATTTAGCACCGAGATGGGTAGATTAGTACGGTTTCAGACCCCAGAACTACGTGCCAATGTAGGATTTAGATTTATTCCCACTTCTACGTGGATGACTCAAATTGTTATCGCTAGGATAGAAGTTCTATTACAATGGAAAGGATAGAATAGCCCCACCTAATAGGGGCCAGACATGGGACTCCATGGATTCTTACATGGTGTATGTTGGTTAGAAGAACCTCTCAAAGATGTCCTCTACTCTTAAATAGTCTATTGATTTAAAGCTTTAAGATAAAAGCATATGTTTTAGTAGTTATGGTTTTAAGATTCTTAAGCTTTAAGATAAAGTATTTTATAGATTTCGGAACTAATTGTAATGGCTCACTAGATTTACGTTTTATGTTTTATCATTTATGATTTATGATCTTCAGATTTCAGATTACTCAGGCCTGTGTGAGTCATTTATATTTAGCATGCATGATTTTACAAACTGTGTGATATTGTTCACTTAGTGCATGCACCCTATTATACTGAGTACATCCTCAAAATGTTGATCCACATATATGTCTATGTGCTACATTGTCTCATAATGTAGGTTCAAGTACTCAGTCTCAGCAGCGTGAGTAATTCCCGAGCATCTCATCTACATCCCTGCAGTTGGTGAGTCCTCATAGTTCGGGAACTTAGTTATTCATACTTTCAGTTTATTAGTAGATATTCCTTTATTCATTTTAGATATTTTGAGTCAGCTGGGGGTCTGTCCCAGTGACTCTCTAGATTTAGATAGTAGAGGATTTTCTACTAGATTCAGTTTTAGACATTTGATTCAGAATTCAAATTTTCAGTATTATTTTACCAAGACTTCTAGCATGTTTCAGATAAGGCTTTCCACATTATTATGATTTCATATTCATATTTCCCCTATGTTGAGTCCAGACTGAGTAGAAAGCAGCCAAGGTTAGCTCAGGACTACTTGTAGTTCGGAGCACCGTGTCGTATCTCGGAAACTAGATTTCGGGCGTTACATATGCAGTTTTTATTTTAATGCAACCTGAATTTTGTTACTTTGCATAGAAAAGTGTTAGTTCATCTTAATATTCAAATTATATTAAAGTGCATTATACAAAATTGACAAAGTGTGTTGTTGATGGTTGCACTTCTCCAATACGTTAGTGGAATATTATTAAGAGTAAAAGTGTGTATTTACTTTGTGTTACTCTTATAACCACTAACACTTTATTTCACTCATTATTTTATGGTAGAATGTGACATATAGTTTTTGTAACTTCTACCATTAGTCTACCTCATTACTCTTGTAACTCTTGTAACGTTTGTAACCTAAAGATCATTCATGTATCCACTTTACGACACCACATTCTTTCTATTCAATACAAGGATGAATTCTTCACTTATAAATAGTGGTGTTTCTTCCTTTGTATTTGATGCTATATTAAGTATGAGAAGAATGTAGAAGAGTTGTAGTATATTGTGAGACATGAGAAAAAAAGAAAAGTGTGAAAATATTGTAATGTGTAGTAGTGAAAGAGAGATTTGAGACATAGAAAATATTCTAAGTCTTCAACTATATTTACTATACAAAGGAGAGCAATTATATTAGTGAAAGAGAGAATTGAGACAAAGAAAATATTCTAAGTCTTTAACTATATTAACTATAAAGAAAAAAAGAGTTTTAAATGTTGAAGGAATGTGCTCTTATGGTGGATCTTTAGACTCCTCAATTAATTCAGAGTTGCTTGAGTTGTACATCACTGATGGGTTTTTGTATCCCAAAGGGGACAAGTCACAAGATATATTGCTTGATTAGTGTAGGTTATGTTGCAGTGGACATGAATCTCCTTAAAGAGAGTGAGATATCCGCGCCTCCGCCAAGAAAAAGATTATCTTATTTTATTCATTTTTATTCATTTTATTCCAATGGTAATAATAATTATTATAATTTGTGGTATATTACACCAATAAAAAGGTTTATGGTATGCATGACCAACAATGAAAATGATTTAATTGTTATATACAATCTACCAATAACTACCACTTCTAATCATGAGTCTTGAAAATCTTAGAAGTTAGTTGGAATATCTGTGTATGACCTGATACAAGGCTTTAAAGTTGGTACTTGAGACAATGTTACATCACTACAGTCTTGTATTATCGAAGGCTTTTATTTACTATATAATGGCTATTGATGAGGACAGATCTGTTATTTGCCTAAATCTTTGTTAGAGTGGTTACCAGTTTTCATCTTCAAATATTGATGGCTACACATATATTAGGCATTTGCAATTGGTTGCTGATTTTTCACTAAGTAAATAATCTTTGTTTCCTTCCATAGTACAAGATATAGGATTTAGCAAGTGGAAGATTGAAGCTCAATTTAACCGGGAACATTGAATAAGATCGAGGTGTGTTCTATAGAACTTCCATTCATTCATGAATACAATCAAATACTATAACATGTCTCAGGATACTGAGTTCTAACCTATGATGTAAACTAGTGACAATAAGAGTCACCTTGCAGGCCTTATTGTTAGCAATAAACACATACATATTCTCAACCGGTGATAATAAGCTAGTTAAATGCTGGGACCTAGAGCAAAATAACGTAATTATGATAGTTCTCTTAGTGTCATTCACAACTCAGGGTCAAAGTTTCTTTTTTAGTACATTTTGGTTTATATGTATTTTCAAGTGATCCACTCCTATCATAGCCACCTCAGTGGTGTTTATTGTTATTTTCAATGTTTTTGGTTACACAAATCTATATTTAAGCACACAATAACTTCAACACAAGATTAAAAATAATCTATCCAAGAAGCGTGTTATTATTTCAAAAATAAGATGAAACAGAAATTTAAAGTCAAGTCCCCCGACTTCATAGTGTGTCCTTAAGGAATAATCTCCCTCACTCTACCCAAGGTTATGGAATTTTCCTCCAAAGATCAAATGGCTTTCAATCCAACAATAGCGGTACCTTAAATTATTGGATTCGTCCAACTCACTCAACGGCTAATGATCACACTGAGTTTTTGTAGAGAAGAAGAGTGTTTTTGCTGTCAAAAATTATGTCTATACCTGAGGAATATGTCAGGTATTTATAGACTTAAGGTGTCCCTTTAGAAAAGAAGCATTGGTTCAGCCAAAAAGCACATATTCAGTACGGTCATGTCACCTGCACCCAGTCTGTGCTGGAACTGCACTCGATCTGCAGTAGCAGGTGACACTGTCTAATTCCAATAGTTATCTGCGCTAGACCTGCGGTTGTAGGTCGCCAAGGTGCACGCGTAGATGCCAGTTTACGCAAAATAGTGTGCCTCTTCCCTCAAATAGTCATATCCATTCAAGGTGCGTTGTGCATGCATTTGCATGGCGATCGAAATAAGCTCGTACATGGAGAAAAATATTTCTATCAGATTCTTTGGTTAAAATTTCACTTTTTCATGAAGTTTCAAATAAATTTTATCTAAAAAATAGATCTGATCAATCGATCATTTCCTGAATCTAGATCCAAATCCAAATCTGAACCGAGTCAAGCGAGCAAGCAATGACGGCGTAAGTCACCACCTTGTTCTTGCCTCACTATCCATGTGGAGATGTGTTTCTCAGTATAAACACATGAAAGATTTTTTCTCCCACCAATATGGGAGAATTTAGCAAGCTTTCCATAAAAGAGTAGACTTTTCATTTTAGTTTCTCTCTTTCCCTCTATTATTTTCCCTTTTCTTTCCATTCATACATACACCTTGAACCCAACAATCCCCCATATGAATGGAAAGTGGTTATATTTTGGAGAATTTACGGATAAGTGGGTTTCCCTTTGAACTTTCCACAGTGAACATGCATCGGATGCACTCGATCAATTAGTAGATTTGATATCTTTGAACCGTCGAGCTTTAACGTACACCTAGACAACACATGTCACACAACCAGCGTTTTGCCATTTATGGTTCTCATGATTTTGTTCTTTTAAATCATAAACACATCTCAGTTTTATGAGAACTTAGAGAATAGGCCTTTACTAACATTCTCTTTGAAACAGCTTCCACTTCACCCTCACATAGGTGATTTCTAAACATTCAATCCTATAGATTAAAATATTTGGTCAAATCTGCCAAATTTAGATAATCATTAAAAGACTTCACACCTTAAGTCTTATCCTCATTTACTAAACATTTTCTATATCATGAGAATTGGTTGGGTGTAATGATAATGTTGAACCTGTCAGACACAACTTTGTTTGATCTCTTTGAACCTAGATCTTAGGATCTCCAGTCTTCTAGGTAGAGTTACTGCCATTCTAACTTGTCTTAGGCCTTAAAATCATTCCCTTGAATATCTTCTCAACTCCTTCTCTAGACAGGCCTTTTGTAAGTGGATCCGATACATTATCCTTTGACTTTACATAGTCAACAATGATAATTCCACTAGAGAGAAGTTCTCTACTGATATTATGTCTCCATCTTATGTGATGAGATTTACTATTGTACATTATGCTCTCTACCCTACCTATTACCGGTTGTCTATCACAGTGTATACATACTGGTACCACTGGTTTAGGCCAATAAGGAATATCTTTCAAGAAATTTTGGAGTCATTCTGCTTCCTCACTGTCTTTATCTAATACGATAATTTCAGATTCAATTGTAGAGCGAGCAATACTTGTCTGTTTGGATAATTTCCAAGAGACCTCTCCTCCACCGATAGAAAATACATATCCACTCGTGGATTTTAATTCATTCTATCTAGTGATCCAATTTGCATCACTATATCCTTTAAGTACCGTAAGATATTAATTATAATACAAAGCATAGTCTTGAGTGTACTTAAGATACCCCAAAAATCTTTTCATTGCCATCCAATGAGATTTGTTGGGATTAATCGTATATAAACTAAAATTACTAATAGCGCATAACTTACTAATAGTGCATGCTATCTCTGGTTATGTATAATTATTATATACATTAAACATCCCAATACTCTTGTGTGCTCCAATTGTGAGTCACTTTCACCTTCATTCTTTCAAAGTGTGAAGCTCACATACAATGGAGTCTTGGCAATACCAAATTCCATATACTTGAATTTGTCAAGTACCTTTTTGATATAATGAGATTGTGACAATGACAACTCTTGTAGAGTTCTATGGATTCTTATTCCTAAGATCATATCCGCAACTTCAAGGTCTTTCATATCGAATTTGCTCTTGAATATTTATTTCTTTGCATTATATCTGAAATATCTCTACTAATGATCGACATATCATCCATATATAAACAAATAATGTCTTGGTGATTTGGAGTGTCTTTCTTATAAACACATTTATCACATTCAATAATCTTAAACCCGTTTGCCAACATGGTTTGGTCAAACTTCTCATGCCATTATTTAGGTGTTTGTTTTAGTCCATAAAGTCACTCAACAAGTTTACACACCTTTTTTTCTTTTCCTGGAACCACAAAACCCTCAGTTTGATCCATGTAAATTTCTTCCTTCAATTCTCTATTTAGGAATGTTATTTTCACATCTATTTGATGGATTTCAAGATCATAAACTGCCTCCAAGGCAGTTAACATCCAAATTGATGTTATCCTCATTACTGGCGAGTATGTATAAAAGTAATCAAGGTCTTCCTTTTGTTTAAAACCTTTTACAATAAGTCTTGCCTGGTATTTGTCAATAGTACCATCAACTTTTATTTTACTTTTGAAGATCCATTTAGAACCTAAAGGTTTATTTCTTGGGGGAAGATGAACCAAATCCCATATATGGTTGCTTAAGATTGAATCAATCTCACTTTCTACTACCTCTTTCCAGAAGAATGAGTTCGAAGACTTCATCGCTTCTTTAAATGTTTGAGGCTCATTTTCTAAGAGAAATGTTACAAAATCCAATCCAAACAAAGTTGACGTTCTTTGAGTGTACTACATCTTCGATTCTTATCATTACGTACATCCTTACTTGGTTCATTTTGAGATCGTTTAGACCAACCCCTAGACTGTTCATGTCTAGTTTTATATGGATAAATATGTTCAAAGAATTCAGCATTATCTGATTCAATTACCGTATTTTCATTGATATCCAAATGTTCGAATTTATGAACCAAAAATTGACATGCTTTGCTACTTTTAGCATATCCTATGAACATGTAGTCTACCGTCTTAGGTCCTGTCCTTACTCTTTTAGGCATATAAACTTGGACCTTTGCTAGACACCTTCAAACTTTGAAATATTTCAAGTTGGGTTTCCTTTTTTTCCATTTTTCATATAAAATTGATTGTATCTTACTATGGGGTACTCTATTGAGTATTCGGTTAGCCATAAGGATAGCTTCTCTTTACAAGTTTTGCGGTAAATCTGAACTTATTAGTACGGCATTTGTCATTTTCTTTAAGGTTCAATTTTTCTTTTCTGTAATGCTATTAGATTAAGGTGAATACGGGGCTGTAGTTTGATGGACAATTCCATTCTCTAAACATGATTGCGCAAAGAGAGATTCATATTCTCTGCCCCTATCACTTCTTATCGTTTTGATCTTTTTCTCTAACTGATTTTTCACTTCAGTAGTATATTTCCTAAATGCATCTATTGCTTTATCCTTACTATTTAGAAAATAGACATAACAGTATCTAGTGCAATCGTCAATAAGAGTTATAAAATACTTTTTTCCAGCACGAGATGGTGTTGACTTTATATTACAGATGTCAGTGTGGATTAAGTCTAAGTGATTGGAATTTGTTTCAACGGACTTATACAAATGCTTAGTAGACTTTGATTCCACACATATTTGATATTTTGATTTATTGCTCTCAAAGTTTTGCAAAAATTCTAAGTTAATTAGTTTACACAATGTTTTGTAATTGACAGGTCCTAATCGTTCATGCCATAAATCATAGGACTCCAGTAAGTAAGAAAAAACTGAACTTTTATTGATTTCAACATTCATTACATTCATTTTGAATAGGCCTTCATTGAGGTAGCCTTTTCCTACATACACTTCTCCTTTACTATGTACAATTTTTACGAAAATAAATACACATTTGAATCCGTTTTTGTCAAGAAATGATACAAAAATCAAGTTCTTTCTTAATTCCGGTACATACAGGACATTGTTGAGTGTCAACATTTTGCCTGAAGTCATTTTTCAGCATACTTTTCATTTTCTTTTTACTTTTATAGTATCGGAGTTGGACATATATATATCTTTTCTTCCCCTTAAGCCATAGAGAAGTAGAAAATAACTCCTTATTAGCATAAACATGGTGGGTGGTACCGGAATCCATCAAACATTCACGAGGATTTCCCACCAAGTTTCATTCGGACAACATATCACAAAGATCGTCCACTTTTTTCTTGGACTCAACAATATTTGGTTAGTCCTTCTTCTCCCTTTCTTTGGAGCACAACAATCCATAAACTTGTGGCCAATCTTGCCACAATTAAAGAATTTTTATCTTGAATTTCTTCTTGGGTTGATTTCTTTCATGACCAGTTTTCTTGCACTTTTTGGAGTTGTGGTCGTCTTCAACAATATTTGCTCCATTCATTGTAGAATTTTATCTCTACCTTCTTTCTGCGGCCTTATAGTCTTATTCAATGTGCAATCTACAGACATCTCGTTAAGTTTGTATTTCAAATAGTTCTTGAAGTCCTTCCACATGGGTGGTAGCTTCTTATTATTGCTGCTACTTGAAATGCTTTATTCACAATCAAACCTTCCGTAAGGAGATCATGGATGATAACTTACAGTTCTTGCACTTGGGAGACAACAGACTTGCTGTCTATCATTTTATATGCTAGGAATCTTGCAATAAAGAACTTTTTAGTTCTTGCATCCTTTGTTTGTACTTTTGTTCCAGCGCTCCCCACAACTCTTTTATTGTCTTTGTTCCACTATACACATTGTAGATATCATCTTGGAGGCCACTCAAGATGTAGCTCCTACAAAGAAAATTAGAGTGTTTCCAAACCTTCACAATCGCAAATCGCTCTTGTTCAAAGGTTCCCTCAGACATCTTTGGAGCTTTCTCAAATGTGAACCTTTGAATACAAAGAGTTGTAAGGTAGAAAAATATTTTCTGCTGCGACCTTTTGAAGTCAATACCCATGAAATTTCTGGGTTTCTCCGTTAATGCCACTGCCGGTGGAACATTCGTACAACTTGTTGTGGCAACAGTAGTTGTTGCAATAGTAGTTGCAACATCATGCACTTGACTATCTGTAGTTATTTTCCTATCACAACAAGACAGTAACTTTAGTATATCAAAATACTATTAATAAAGTTTCAACAACTTTAAACACCTATTGTTACTATTTTAACGATAAAGTTTTTATGACTTCCAATCATCAACCGAGTGATCTTTAACTTGTAATGAAGATTTTATGTCTTCAACTCACTAGTTAAGTTCAAACGGGGCAGAAAGCTTAAAGCTTTAATCTCCAGAAACCAAGTTGTACAGATTCTGAATTATTCCTTAAAATTGTTATTTTCAATGTTTTCGGGTTCAAAAATTTGTATTTAGGCTCACAACAACTTCAACACAAGTTCAAGTCTAAAACAAGAACACCTATGAAGTTACACAATACCTTTAACACAAGATTAAAAATAATCTATCCAAGAAGTGTGTTATTATTTCAGAAATAAGATAAAACATAAATTTAAAGCCAAGTCCCCTGACTTCACGAAGTGTCCTTAAGGAATAATTTTCCTCACTGTACCGAGGTTATAGAATTTTCCTCTTAGGATAAAATAGCTTTCCATTCAACAATAGCGGTACCTCAAATTATTAGATTCATCGAACTCACTCAATGGCTAATGATCACACTGAGTTTTTATAGAGAAGAAGAGTTTTTTTGTTGTCTAAAATTATGTCTATACCTGAGAAATATGTCAGGTATTTATAGCCTTAAGGTGTCCCTTTAGAAAGGAAGCATTAGTTTAGCAAAAAGACACTTATTCTGTACAGTCACGTCACCAGCGCCCAGTCTGTGCAGGAACTGTGCCTGATCTGCAGCTGTAGGTCACACTGTCTAATTCCAGTAGCTATCTGCACTACACCTGCGGCAACAGGTCGCCAGGGTGTGCCACTTTATGTGAAACAGTGTGCCTCTTCAATTAAAATTTCACTTGTTCATCAAGTTTCAAATAAATTTTGTCTAAAAAAATAGATACCATCAATCATTTTCCAAATCTAAATCTAAATCTGAATCCGATGCTGAAGCCAAAGCCGAGTCGAGCGAGCGACGACAGCGCAAGGCTCCACCTTGTTCTTTACTCACTATCCTTTAGAGATGTGTTTACCAATATAAACATATGAAATATTCTTTCTCCCACCAATGTGGAAGAATTTAGTAAGCTTTCCATAAAAGAGTACACTTTCCATTTTAGTGTCTCTCTTTCTCTCCACTATTTTTCCCTTCATTTTCCATTCATACATAAACCTTAAATCCAACATTTATTGCTTGACTCTTCATGCAACCATTGAAATTTTGTTCACTGGGGGTCGCGATTGGGCGATAGCAAATCATAGTACAAAGGCTTTCAGTAGTTTTCTACTTGTCTACTTCCTATGTCAGCATTGGTTCAGTTCTGACATTCATTTTGAATTTTGTCATGATATTAGGTTTGAGATATTTGTAGCAAAATCCAAATTTATGCTCTATCTAGGCATGAAAATATTTTTTGTTCTATTTTTACTGGGCAATGATAAGGATTTTCTTATATTTTGATCTAGTGTTAAATTTGTCTTATTATTTTAAAAATGAGACAATAAAACAACCCAAGAATTAGAGGTACAATAACAAAGATTCACGACTGGAAGTTTCAAAAATCTAGGTGTAAGAGCAATTTGATCCTAATTTTGAAACTCTAGTTTAGTTATAGATGAATCCATAAATTTATCGAGTCGTAATCTTAGTAGGCGTTTGGCCATGAGGATTTTTTTTACTTTTTTCAAAAAATTATCATTTTAGTGAAAAAGTGAAATTATTTGTGTTTGACCATAAAAATTACTTCACTTTAGTGGAAATGGTTTTTGAAAACTGAAAACAAAGTAAAACTTGTTTCACTTTTGTTGCTCATGTTTATCTTATAAAATTTCAAAAAAACTCAAATTTATAATAATAAACATAATAAAAACTCCAACTCCGAAAAAATATAATTTCCATGGCTAAACAAACTAACTGGTCAAAAAGAAAAAAATTGGATTACCAAATTATTACCCTACTCAGGTAAGTTAGCTAAAAAGCCGTTTTTCAAACTAAATTGGTATTTTAGACACATGTTTGAAAAAGTTAGGGATATACCCACCTATCATGACATCACCCTTACCTCACACTTTTCTTATTTTCTTTTGATTCTCAAATTTACAATAACACAAATAAATCCCTTCTCAATCATCATCCATTTATTATCCTACATTTAATATTCATTTTTTTTAAAAAATCAAAATTAAAAGTAAAAAAAGATATCCAATCAAAATCTCTTCCCAACAGCTTTAATCAAAAGTCATTCTTGCCAAAAAAATCCTGATCACCCTCAATTTTTTAGTGAAATTCCGATGTTTCTTTGTCAAACTTGAGCTTTGGAAGCAATTTTCATCCCAAGCTTTCAATATTTCCCACAATAAATCTCGTTTCACCCCAAAATTTTTGTTTACACTATTTGTTATAAAACCTTCATCTTTTCTAATTTCTTCAATTGTAAGTGAATCCTGTAACTTCTAAGCTATTGTATTGAGGCTCCATTGTTGTAGCTGGGGTTGGTTTTGGTACACCATTGTCTTTTTTATACTGTAATTGACCCATTGAAAATTCATAAACCTAGGAATCGACCAGTATTTTTATTATGTCATTAGCTGAGCATGTTGTAATTGGTAATAATTACATGGGTGAGTGGGCGGAGACTCTAAATTGTTGATATTGGAAATCTTGATCCAAGTAAACCGTATCCATTGCCCTACGTCGCAATAACTCGTACAATAAATATGGTTGATAGTATAATTGAATACAAAGAATTAACTTGTGATCCTACGAGCGTTATCATTAGTTATTTGATGAGTGAAAAGGGAAAAGTCTCATCCAATATTCATAAGAATGACTGACAAGTGGCGATGTACATGCTTGATGTTGGTATGTATAGTTCTACACCTTCTCTATGAATAAATACTAAGGATAGGCGCAAAGAAGAAGCATCAACATCAGCAGCACCACACCTCACATCAACCTCAATCTCCAATCTATGATGATTTACTAAAAGATAAATGGGTAGATGATTGGGTTAATGATGGAGCATCAGATGAAGATGGATATGAATCTAGAAGTTCTAAAGAAGAAGGTGAAGATGTTGATGTTGAGTAACCACCCAACCATTTATTTCCTAATGGGTTTAGATTTGTGGTGAAACAAACATTGAGGACAAGGCACGATTGAAATTACTTGTCAATGAAGCTTCGATAAAGAATTCCTTATATTTTAAAAGGGTTAAAAGGTGTTCAAAGTTTTAAAAGTTGAAATGTAGGAGTCGTAACTATGGATGGATGTTGCATGCTAGAAAGTACGAGAGCTCGAAAAGATTCTGTATGTAAATATATATATGTATATATATATACAGTTCAACCTTCATACCTTTACCATTGCATGTTCATGAGTAAGTTTAGTCATGAATTCACGCATCAGTTATGTGTGATCAGCTCTTTAGTACTTGCAGTCATGCATTCACGTATTATGTTAGTCATATAATCATGGATCAAATATGTATGGATTCATCCTTTCAGTTGTGCATTAGATATGTATTCTCATTTTGAGAAAACTTACTTTATTAGAATCCTCATTCTTATATTCATGAATCAGCTTCCCATGCATCAGATATACATGTTTAGTATGTTGAGCTCAGCTTTCAGTCATGCCAGTCATGAACCCGTGTTTCAGTACTGTATATCTTGTATGTACTTCATCTTATCATCTCTCCCGCTTCAGTTAATTTCCATTCAAGTACGAATATTTTCAAGGGAGAGATATTGTAATACCCCATATATTTCTAAGCTAGAAGACGAACCATTTTTCCAACGTATGAAACCTCCTATCCTATGAGTAGCATTTTAGTGCATGACTTACAATATGTATCCTAGTGATAAGATAGCTTATGATACATTAAGTATGTTCATATGAGTCACTTAAGGTAATACTAGCTAAGAGTTTTTGAATCCATCAACTTTTAGTGTTTGATTTTGCAATGGTCATATTTGAATGATTATAACTTGATATTAATGTGGTATTTTGGCTAATTTAAACCCACCAAATTGTAGAGAATCAAATTAACTTTCCAATGATACCAATTTCGCCTTAATCAAATACCCGAACGAAAAGTTATGCCCTTTTTCGTGAGAGACAGTAAGGATAGGCGATTGGTTAGGCTCCGCCTAACCCAAACATAGGCAATTGGTTAGGCGTCGCCCAACCTAGCTTAGGAAATCGATTGGGTGCCACCTAAGTCAGTTCCAGGTGCCAAAAACACTCTGTTTTAAGTTATTTTAAGGGTAATTAAGTCTTTTAACACTCCTTACACGTCCCTAAACTTAACCCTACAAAATATATAGCTTCTAAACACATTACAACCCTATTAAAATCTCAAAGCTCATCATCCAAGAGCACTAAAAGAGAAAAATAACTAGGGTTGTATAATTAAGCTTGAAGATCCAATTTCAAAGAAATTCCTCCATCAATCATCAAGAACCTCCCTTCCAAGGTATGTGTAGTGTTCATCCACGGATTCCTTTCATCCGTGGAGTTCAAGAATCAATCTTTAAAATACAAAAGCTTGATTGATTGTGGTGATATGATCATACCCATATTTATGCTTGTTTGTTTTGCTATATAACAGTATCGTGACTGTATATCTCATGAAAGTTATATTGTTAGTTGAAAAACATGATCTTTAGATGGATTGATAGAATGCAAGTATGAAATCCACCTATGCCTTAAAGAATGCATGCAAGGTGTTCGATAAAATGCATAGTATGTTAGAACTTCATATTTACATGATTTCATGATATCTAAATAACAAGTTCATGTTAGTTATATAATCCAATATGAATTACCATGCAAATTATGTGTTGTTATTGTTGTGGTATAAAGCATATATGATAATGGAAATATAAATTATGTACACAAAATATATCCATGCTTTCCCTACCATGTTTGAGATGTTGAATAAATACATGAAGTATAATATCCCCAAATCATTACAATATGAACTAAACATTACATGTTGTTGTTCCCTTACGCTTGAATGGTTTGCATGTGATTGCTATAAATAGTATATATTGTCGGAATGCCCATGATATTAGAATATGATATTTATGACTTGATTATAAGCATTCTTATTCATGATAGATATTATGATTACCATGTACTTCATGAAATCCCCCACTCATGTATTATGAATTTTTATTGATGGTCGTGTACTCAAGAAATTCAAGTTGTGTCAATTTCCTTCCATCGAGTCCTGGGGGTACTTTTACACAAAAAATATAGTTGTGTGCCTAGATCCATGTCATGTTTTCATGATACTCTCAGTCAAGCCATGATCTATAGAATTCAGTCAGTCAAGTAACTCAGGAAAACTCTGAAATCTCAGTAATCTCAGTAGTCCAGTAATCTCAGTAATCTCAGTGCTCAGTAACCTCACCAACCTCAGTATTCACAGTCAATCTTAGTAACTTTAGTACTCTCAACTAGTCCTCATAACTCAATACATTCCGTCAATCATTGGAATCTAGTAAACTTAGTTTAGCTCTGCTAAACAATACCACTAGTATTAATCTAGTTAATCCGTATCAGTTTCGCTAACCAGTTCAGTTCAGTTATTTAATTCAGCTTAGTTATTCGGTTCAGTGTCCTTCGGATGGGAGTAGAAGTTAGCACCAAGTGAACCCAAGGATAGGAACTCACCCGCCAGTTCAGGGTGTGATTCTTAGTAGTCATCCTTGTGTTCCAGAACTATGTAGCCAGCGTAGGTTGAGACATTTTAACCCGTCAGATTAGGGTTGATGAGGTGGCTTAACCTGTCAGTTTAGGGTTCCCATCGTTCTCATTGAGTACCTACCAGTATAGGGTTCTCACAGCTGTCTTTACCAGTGGTGCGGTATTGACACCCCTCCAGTCGGGGCAGAGATTGGACCCCAGCTTAGCTATTATAGCGTATTTGGGGCATGTCGGTTAGATAACTACTTTCCACAGTTTCAGTTACAAATTTCAAGACTATTAGCTATAGCTACCCAGTCTAAGGAAAGAACTCAGATAGCTCTTCAGATTTCAGTATATCAGGGCTGTCAGACACAATCAACTCAGAAATAGAATGGAACTCAAATAATTTCCTTTAAATTTATGGAATGTGAGATATAGTCACTTATGATATCAATCACAACAGTTATTAGAACTCATGCTATCAGTACTCAGCTTCAGGACTGTCAGATACAGTTAATCAGACCAGTTCTTCATAATTCGAACTGTCAGAAATAACTATTATTTATCAGTAATGCAATATCAGTCTCTTAGTATATAGTAATATAGTATCAGATCCATCACTTATTAGTGATTTACATATCAATATCATTAAACTCAGTCTTTTAGAATCTCATTATCAGTACACTCATGTTGTCAGTATTCAGACTCAATAGCAGTTACAGTTACGTATGTATGTATGTACTCTCACGTTCATATCAGTCAGTATTGTCCATGCATATAAACCTTTGCATTTAGCCTACCTCACTCGTATACTCAGTACATTTAGACGTACTGATGCATTTGCGCTATGGTGCTTTCTCTTATGTTACACCATAGGTTCAGAGGCATGAGCTCCAAATCAACAGTAGATTCTAGGATCAGCAGTCAGAGTTAGACGTGAGTCCTCATCCTTTGAGGACATGATGATTTCATTTCTATTTCAGTTTTCACTTTATTTCAGTAGTTGGAGTTATTTGGGGAGATGTCCCATCAACTCCTTATTCAATTTAGTTAGAGGCTTTCGGACTAGATGTTAGATTAGATGTTCTGAATTTAGTATTTATGTTCCTTTTTGGTATTGTTATACCATATTTTTCAAATATGTATTAGTATTGAACCTTATGGCCTTATAGTTCATGTTTCCGCATATTTTATGAGATATTATGCAGTTTACAGGTATAGATATCAGTCATAGGTTAGCTTGTGGTCCTTCGGGGTCATGAGCACCGTGTAGCATTTCGGTTTAGAAAATTGAGGCGTTACAGCTTTATACCATAAGTTTAAAAGCACGAGCTCCCGGGCATCCTTAGTGGATCAAACGTTCAGCATCCAGACTAACAGTGAGTCCTCATCATTCGAGGATAGTATAATTACTCTATTACTTTATTATTTCAGTAGTTCGGAGTTAGCTGGGACATGTCCCATCAACTCCACAGTTTTCAGACAGTTTAGAGGGTTTCAGACTACAGCATGTTTCAGACAGTTTATTTCAGTTTTGGGTATTGTTATACCTTATTACAGACATTGTTTTATATTCAGTATTAGTTCACTTTTGAACCTTATTGCCTTACAGCCTATATTCCGCATATTTATAGTATATTATTCAGTGCTCAGTTACAGATATCAGTCATAGGTTAGCTTGTGGTCCTTTGTGGTCATGAGCATCGTGTAACGTTTCGGGTACTAGATTTAGGGCGTTACAGTTGTATTAAAGTGTTTGTAGCGATTTTCACCCATTCTTTTTTATTTATTTAATTAATCTTATTTTTAGTCATTTTACGAGGATTTGATCACCAGTGCCCATTCAAATATATCTTTGATCACCCAAACCAGTTTATGTGGACTATAATATTTTATAATAAGTCGTACCAAAGTGCATAAAGTTATTTATACCCATTTATATTTTTTATTTATTTAATTAGTCCCCTTTTTAATAATATACAATAGTTATTGATTACTGTCTATGATTCGTCATCAACCCATTTGTCTATTATTATTTTTTAAGGAAAATCCAATGGTAAAATTTATTCAAATGGTAACATTAGATATTTTTCTTATTACAACGATAACAATAGCATTTTCATATATGAAAGAGTCTTATTTGTTCTCAGGTTTTGAACCTCTATATTCTCCTTTCTTACTCAATTTTTATTTTTTATATTTTTTAATTTGAACTCCAATAATGTCTCAATCATCTGAAATATCCAAATTTGCACCATCTGAAATTTGTTTTTTTGGTAAGCGATTTATCTTGAAGTGACACGATCCGACCGGGACCTTGTCGTAATGGGCATCCCAAATCCAACCAGGACAGGGGACCACCCCTTGTTACCCAACCCAACCACCATTAACATACCTTGAGTCGGCTAAATACCGAACATATAGCAAGGTAGCATAATTGGATAAGAACTAACTTTGGGATAGGTTTATTTCTAGTCCAACTCTACCAAGTCATACCGCCCACCAGACCGTATCAACCAAACCACCAACCCCAGCCAAGACCAATCCGAGGGCCATAAACCAGTCCAAAACCAAATAAGTTCCATAACATAATATGATTAGTCCGAAAATGAAATACGATGGAACAATGAGAAATTATGTCCAATGATGTCAGCCAAAATACCAATGCCAAATTAAGGCTGACACCAATACCGATACCGCCCATTCCAACCCATAGCAGTACCACAAAGTCTCTAACCAAAAGAGTAAGAATATCTCGTTGGGATATATCCCCAACCATATCCAAAACCGTTATCCAAAAATAAATCAAAATGTCTAAGGATATCCATTACATGAAATGGAGCCCTTCGAAAAGATGGAAGCTCACCACTTCAATTCAATAATTGTCCCCAAGTAAATCACTATGTAGGAGGAGTAGAACAGTCGATTCCTACATAGCGAGGGTATACAACCACTCGAAGACAAGTTAGTAGGTGAACACTACAATGAACTCAGGATAAAGATAAATTATCATTTAATAAATAAGTAAAAGCCATCCATATGCACACAAACCATACATATATATATATATCTAGGTCGGGAAAGGGAATCGGATTTAGCATGCCATTAAAACCTTTACCTGGGTTGTAAATCTTTGTCGTTCTAAACCACCCACGGGCTATATGAGTTCAGCTTCCCTGCTGAAAGGGCCCTAGTGCGTGAAGACGCACGACCAGGGAAGAAAACCAGGGATGACTAGAACATCCCCCAAATATAATGTGACATTATCCACATCACTTGGACCAAACCTCATTTCAGAAAATATGAGTTTTCAGTTTTGGTCCTCGTGGGACCTCCACCTTCAATGACTTTGCTACACACCCTGCCATTATTGCCCAATTAAAACCATTACCAAGAAACAAACCAATCCATTAACCATTTATTAACCTAGGCCATTATTAGCGGTATCATTATACTGACTATACTTGCAAGTTTTGTCCATAGACAACCATATATAGGTTTAAGGGATACCATGTACCCTTCATGATTTCTAATTAACCAAAACCATGTCCACCAAAGCCTTTACAATCCATTTAAAACCGTTTAAATAATTCAAATTATTTAGGGTTCCATTACCAAGTTTAAACTATGCATAAGTTCCATTGAAAAACCAATATTATAGCGAAAACATTATTAAAGGCGTTTTATCAAACACATTGGGGGCACAGTATTTCCAAAACCAAAATCCATTACCAAAGAACCATTCCCATGCAACCAATTATCCAAAACCACCATTAATGCATATAAATCATAATTAAAACATAGGAAAACCATAACCAAGAATTTACAACCAAAACCCCCAAATCATAGTTGAAAACCCAAAAATCATACAATAATGAAATCATTAAAATATTGTATAAAACCATGCCTTTAATTGGAACTAACAATAAGGGAAGAGAACATGCCTTAACTGACAAAGTAGATGGAGAGTAACCACCAACAAGATCCCCAATTTAGTCCTCTAATTGAAACCCTGGCTTCCTTGCCCAAAAGCTTTTGAGAGAATTATAAAGTGTTTAAGAAAAGTTCTAAGTGTTAATGAATAGAATAATAGGACAAATAACCTCCCAAGTGAGTTAGAAGTTGTGGGACCTTATTAGGGTAAGTGGATAAATGTCCAGATTACCCCTACTTAAGTTGCCCAAAAATTTCATCATAGGGGTACGACTGACCCTGATGAGTCGTACCTTTCGATACGAGTGGTACCCACCACTCGTATCCTAAGCCTCAACCCTTAGACCCAGTACTATCCAGTGTACGACTCATCCTTCCCAAGTCGTATTGATAATATATGATCCACACCCTTCACCCGTATCTCTGGCCAGATAGAATCACAGAAGGTTTGAACACTATCCACCATATGAGTCCAGCATACGACTAGTACTCTGGCTTACGGCTCCTGGTGAGCCACTTGTACTCAGATCCAACTTTAGTTATCAAGTATAAGATTGAGTAAAGAAACCAAATGATCTGTATCCAACCATACAACTCGTACCACCAAGTCGTACCTATTCCTGTGACCAAAATCCATCCCACCAACCAACACTGGTTAGTGTACGACTGAACCTTACCATTCATACCTCAGCATATGGCTCATACCCATGAGTCGTATTGGGTCTAGAGATAAGAATTCTAGGAAATTTTCTAAGGGTCAAAACCTAGGGTGTTTCAGTCTCCATCACTAGGTAGGAATATTCATCCCCGAATAACGGATAAGGTAAGGGTTACCACATACATGAGACATTTGCATTATCAAATATATTTCCAATCTTTAACAAATTTTGAAAACAAAGAGGTAAAGATATTAATCTTTTCTTTAACAAACTCAGAAAATAAAGATGTGTTAAAGATGCATACCTTCTGCACGAATCCCAAGAGCAGAAAATAGATGCAGATACTTGGACTTTATGTCCTCCTCTACTTTCCATATAGCTTCTTCCACCTTATGGTTCTGCCACATAACCTTACCGAAGCAACATCCTTGGTTTACAACCAAAGAACCCACCTATCCAAGATCTCAACTAGGACCTCTTCATAGGACAGAAAGTCTAAGATACCCAACCCCTCCAAAGGAACAATTAAAGAAGGATCACCAAGACACTTTCTTAACATAGAGACATGAAATATCGATGAATCGAGCTCAATCTAGAATGTAACTCTAACTCGTAAGCAACATTACCAACCCTCTGTAGAATCTCATAAGGACCAACATACCGGGGACTGAGCTTTCCCTTCGTACCAAACAGCACTACTCCCTTCATGGAAGATACCTTGAGAAACACCTTATCCCAACCTTAAAATCCAAGTATCTAGCCTAATATTTGTATAGGACTTTTGGCGACTTTAGGAAGCCTTCAGCCTATCCCAAATCACCTTCACCTTCTCCATAGCCTGGTAAACCAAGTCGGGACCAAACATATCCACCTTCCCACGCTCAAACCAACAAATAGGAGATCTACACCTCCTACCATATAACGCCTCAAAAGGATCCATACCAATAATATAATGATAGGTATTGTGGTAAGCAAACTCTACCATAGGTAGATGCTCAGCCTAATTGCCACCATAATTAATCACACAAGCTCAAAGCATATCCTTCAACATCTGAATAGTTCTCTCTGCTTGTCCATCTATCTACGGATAAAAAGTAGTACCCAAACTGGGCTTAGTCGCCAACCTTTTCTGGAAAAGCCACCAAAAGTGAGACATACACTGCATGCCACAATCCAAAATAGTTAAAATAGGTACCCCATGCAGCTTCATAATCTCCTGAATATATTTCACATAACCCTCCGTTGAAAAGGTAGTTCTCACTGGAAAAAGTGAGCAAACTTTGTTATCTTATCCACGATGACCCAAATCGAATCATAATGATTCCGAGATCGAGGAAGACCAGTAACGAAATACATATTAATTATCTACCATTTCCATTTAGGCAAACAAACTCTTGATACAACCCACCAGGCCTCATGTTCTCAACTTGAACTTATTGACACACCAAGCACTTGGCCACAAAATCAGTCACATCCATCTTCATACCATTCCACCAATATCTCTTTGAGATCATGATATATCTTTGTGGAACCGAGATGAACAACATAGCGTGACTCTTGTGCCTCATCCAAAATCCTTTGTCACAAACCATCGACATCAGGAACACACAACCTTCCTTGGTACAGTAAAGTACTATCACTACTGATCTCAAACACTATCACTTTTTTCCCACCAACATCACCCTTGATTTTCATAAAGATAGGATCTAGCACTTGCTTTTCTTTGATCTCTGCATCAGAAGATGATCAAACCACTTCTTGTACTATTACACCTCCATTCTTGAAGTTCAAAAGGCGAACTCCAAGATTAGCCAAGCGGTGAATATCCTTTACCAACTCCCGCTTTCCTTTCTCTATATGAGCTAAACTCCCCATAGACAACTTGCTAAGAGCATTAGCAACCACGTTAGCCTTACCAGGGCGATAGTGAAGACTCATATCATAGGTCTTGAGAAGCTCAAGCTAAGATTGAGTCTACACCATACAAATAATGACACCATATTTTTAAGGCAAACACAACCTCCAACAGCTCTAATAATGAGTTGGATAGTTTCTCTTATGTACCTTTAACTACCTGGAAGCATAGGCAATCACCTTCCCATGCTGTATTAAATCACAATCAAGACCTATCTGAGATGCATCACAATAGACCACGAACCCATCATTTTCTTCCAAAAAGGTCAGAATTGGAGCTGAAGTCATCTTATTTTTCAACTTCTCAAAACTTCCCTAACAAGTATCCGACCAAGAAAACTTAACCTCCTTCTGAGTCATCTTAGTCAAAGGAGAAGATACCAATGAAAAAACTTCCATAAACCGCCTATAATACCCAGCCAAGACCAAGAAATTCTGAATGCCAGTTGGAGTCATAGGTCTAGGCTAACATTTAACCACAGCCACCTTTTGCAGATCCACTATAATCTATTTGCTTGAAATAATATGACCAAGAAAAGTAATGATGTTTAACCAAAACTCACACTTGGAGAACTTGGCATACAATTGTTGTTCCTTTAAGGTCTATAATACTACACGGAGGTGATTAGCATGATCCAAGAACTGTCTGAAAACCCTATTTATCAGATCCATAAATACCGTTGGGGCATTAGTCAAACCAAATGACATTACAAAAACTCAAAGTTCCTATATCGAGTATGAAAAGTTATCTTAGATATATCCATCCCCTAATCTTTAGCTGATGATACCCATATCGAAGATCTATCTTAGAAAAGAACTTGGCACCTTGCAACTAATCAAATAGATCATCTATCCTTAGGAAAGGATACTTGTTCTTGATCGTCACTTTATTCAACTGTTTGTAGTCAATGCACATACGAAGGGAACCATCCATCTTGTGCATGAACAACATCGGTGCACCCACGGGGATACACTAGGATGAATAAACCCCTTATCCAGAAGATCCTTAAGTTGCTCCTTAAGTTCCTTCAACTCAGCCGGAGCCATTCAATAAGGAGGAGTGGATATTGGATGAGTGTCTGGAACCAAATCAATGCCAAATTCTATTTACCTATCCAGAGGAACACCAGGAAGATTACCCAGAAAGACCTCAGGAAACTCATTTAGCATCGGCACGAACTGTAAAGAAGGACCTTCCAAGTTAGAATATTTAACTTGGACTAAGTGATAAAGATAATATTTAGAGATTAACCTCCGAGTTCTAAGATAAGAAATAAACCTCTCCCAGGAGCTAGGGAACCACCCTCCCACTCTATAATCGATTCATTAGGGAATCTAAAGACAACCTTATGAGTTCGACAATCTAAGGACGCGTAACAAGAGTGCAACTAATCCATTCCCCGAATAACATCAAAATACACCATATTAAGTTCAAACAAATCCACCAAAGTCTGCTTACCATAACAGATACCACACATCCCCTATAGACTCTCTTAGTAATATTGGGTCACCTACCGAGGTAGAAATAGAAAAAGGATACCAAATAACCTTAGGATCAAAACCAATACATACAGCCACAAATAGGGTCACATAACAAAGAAAGGACCCCAAATCAAACAGATGATACACATCACGAGAAAAAAGTTATAACGTACCAGTAACAATATCAGGTGATGCGTCGAATTCCTGTCAGAATACCAAAGTATACAAACTATTTCGGCTAATACTAGAACCAAGAGGAGTAACAAAAGTAGACATGACACCACCGGGTATAGTAGCAGAAGATAAAGCCACCAGTACCTTATTTGCTCTCACAGCAACCTTATTAACCATACAATCCCTGAGATAATAGCCTGCCTAGCCACACTTGAAACATTTATACCTGGCTTTATCGCAACAACCCTAATAAGGATGACTATAAAATTAGAAAGGAGGGTATGAAGAAACCAACTAACCTCTACTTGCCTAAGATTGGGCACGCTATGCTTGAAAATTATCACCACCTTGATAACACTTGTCACCCGACTGCTTTAGGTAAGGATCACTAGCAGTAGAGAATGATCCAGAACTCTCCCACTTTGTTTTTTGCCATACCTTCCTGATCTGAAAACTTGCTCCTCTTACCCTATCGTTCTCTAAACTCTACCTATTTTCTCTTCTCATCCCCTGCCTGCTGCATATGAATAGACAACCTAGAAATATCCATATCTTTAATCTGCTAGACAATCTTGTTTTCCAAGATCAAATCTCGATTTAAACCAGGAGCAAACTTTCTTATCCTCGCTCTCTTGTCAACCACCAAATCAGGAGCATACCTTGACAACTGGTTAAATATCAAGGCATATTCCTTGATTGATATTCTCCCTTGCTTAAGATTCACAAATTTCTCTATCTTTGCTTTTCTCGGCTAGTGAGGAAAGAACCAATCCAGAAAAGCACCAGAAAAGGCATCCCATAAGGATGACTCCTCCATATTACCTCTATCACTATCCCATTCTATGTACCATTAGTACATAATATCCTTGAGCTAATAAGTTCTAAGGTTTACACCTTTCTTATAAGTGTCCTGCATCACCCTAAATATCTTCTCCATTTCATTCAAGAAACCCTGGGGATCTTTCTCCACCATCACACCAATAAAAGTAGGAGGATTCAATTTTACGAACTAACCAACCCTTGTTATCCTTAGTAAATAACCCATCAAATGTATCTCTCTTAGGCTGGTAGCAACTAATTTAGCAATAGTATGGAAATACTGGCTAAAATCTATATTAGTCACCACACCCTGGGGAGTACTGGTAGAAATCGAAGAAACTCTAGAACTATCAAGGATAGGACCCTAAGATCGAAGATAAACTCCAAACGTAGGACGTACCCCATCAATATTATCCCCAGATGGTACTGAAGAGTATTCTTGTGTTCCAGATCATTGAGGTATGATCTAAGAAGTGAACAACCAAGGATTACATAAGAATTCCAGGACTTAGACTCCAACATTGAAAATAAAATACCAAGAAAGTGAAACATTCCTAAATGTCTTATAGACTCTCTTATGAGTATGGTACGCTACACAGTCCTAAAAAAGACTCTACTCAACACAACTTTGTAGACTCCCAGTTGATAATAAACCTAAAGCTATGATACCAACTGGACATGACCCGACCGGGAGCTTTGTTTTAATGGGCATCCTAAGTCCAACCAGGGCCAAGGACCATCCTCTGTTACATAACCCAACCACCATTAGCATACCTTGAGTCAGTTAAATACCGAACATATAGCAAGGCAGCATAACTAGACAAGGACTGGCTTTGGGATAGGTCTATTTCTAGACCAACCCTACCAAGTCATCCTGTCCACCAAACCATACCAACCAAACCATCAACCCAAACCAATATCGATCCGAGGGCCGTAAACCAAATAAGTTCCATAACATAATATGATTTGTCCCAAAATGAAATATAATAGAACAGTGAGAAATTATGTTAAATGATGCTAGCCCCAATACCAATGCCAATATTAAGGCCAACACCAATACTGATCCCTCCCTTTCTAACCCATAGTAGTACTATAAAGCCTTTAACTAAAAGAGTAAGAATATTTTCTTGGTACATGCCCCCAATTATAGCATAAACTGTTATCCAAAAATATATCAAAATGTCAAAGAATATCCATAACATAAAATGGAGCATTTTAGAAAGATGGAAGACCACAACTTCAATTCAACCACTGTCCCCAAGTCAATCACTATCTAGGAGGAGTAAAATTTTTGGTTCCAACATAGCATGGGTATACAGCTGCCCGAAGATAGGTTAGCGGGTGAACGCTAGCATGAACTCTGGATAAGGATAAAATAATGTCATTTATAAATCCAATTAAAAACCATCCATATGCACAAAAACCATACATATATGTATTGATGTCGGGAAAGGGAATTAGTTTTAGTATGCCATTAAAACCTTTACCTGGGTTCTGTAGCTTTGCCATCCTAAACTACCCACGGGATATATGGGCTCAGTTCCCCCTACTGAAAGAGCCCCAGTGCATAAAGCTACACGATCAGGGAAGAAAACCTAGAATGACTAGTACATCCCCTAAATATAAAGTGTGAAATCATGCACGCTGTCACTTGGACCAAACGTCACTTGGACCTCCACCTTCCACGACTTTGCTACACACCCCGCCATTACTACCTAATTAAAATCATTAGCAAGAAACCAACCAATCCATTAACCATTTATTAACTAAGGCCATTAGTAGTGGTATCGTCATACCAACTATACTTACAAGTTTTGTCCATAGCTAACTATATATAGGTTTAAGAGATTCCATGTACCCTTTTATGATTTTCAATTGACCAAAACCATGTCCACCAAGGCCTTTACAATCCATTTAAAATCATTTAAACCATTCATATCATTTAGGGTTCCATTACCAAGTTTAAACCCTTCACAAGTTTTATTGAAAAACCAATATTATAGTGAAAACATCGTTGAAGGTATTTTATGAAACACATTGGGGGCACAGTATTTCCAAAACGAAAATCCATTATAAGAAACCATTCCCATGCAACCAATTATCTAAAATGACCATTAATTCATATAAAAGCATAATTAAACCATGGAAAAACCATAACCAAGCATTTATAACTAAAACCTCCAAATCATAGTTGAAAACCCCAAATCATACAACAATGAAATCATAAAAATATTGTATAAAACCATGCCTTTAATTAGAACTAACAATGAGGGAAGAGAACATGCTTTAATTGACAAAGTAGATAGAGAGAAACCACCAACAAGATCCCTAATTTAGTTCTCTAATTAAAACCCTGGCTTCCTTCACCAAAAGCTTTTGACAGAATTATAAAGTGTTTAGAAAGATTTTCTAAGTGTTAATGAATAGAATAATAGGGTAAATAGCCTCCCGAGTGAGTTAGAAGTCATGGGACCTTATTAGGGTAAGTAGGAAAATGTCCATATTACCCCTACTTAAGTTGGATAAAGTCCCATCATAGGGGTACAACTGACCTTGATGAGTCATACCCTTCGATACGAGTGGTACCCATCACTCGTATCCTAAGCCTCAACCCTTGGACCCAACACTGTCTAGTGTACGACTCATCCTACCCAATTCATAATTATAATATATGATCCATACCCTTCACCCATATCCATGGCAAGATAGAATCACAGAAAGTTTGAATATTGTCCACCATACAATTCCTGCGTATGATTCGTACCTTGGCTTACGAATTTTTGTGAGTCACTCATACTCAGATCCAACTTAAGTTACCAAGTCTAAGGTTTAGTGAAGAAATCGAACGATCTAGATCCAACCATACAACTCATACCACCAAGTTTTATCTATTCCAATAACCAAAATCTATCCCACCGACCAATATTGGTCAGCATATGATTGGACCTTACAATTCATACCCCAGCATACGGCTTGTACCTATGAGTCATATTAGGTCCAGAAACCAGAATTCCTGAAAATTTTCAAAGGTTCAAAACTCAGGGTGTCATGAAGGCATCACGTACCAAAAAAATTTGGATCGTACGTTCAATAATTGCATGATTGGAGAGGTAATTTTATTTTTAATTACTAGTGTTTGACTTTAAATGTGGTTTCACTTTTAAAAATAACTAAAACATTTATGTCTTGAAAAATAGTGGATGTGCTTATTTTAGGTAGATTGAGACATGCCACATGGCAAGAGAAAATATTAAAAATAAATCAACATCAACTTTAGGACCTAGAAGAAGCTCTTCCACATCGACTCCGAGATTAGAAATGTCAATATTTCAAGGTGTAGTCAAGTTTCAAATACTGCACAAGTTCATAAAATCTGAAGAAAGTAAGGACTTGCTTATGACATTATTTAGGTAATCTGAATACACAAGAGATCAGTTGAAAATTTTATTGAGAGATACTAAAAATAAAAGAGATTAACTAAAACAGAGGTTGATTATAGTTAAAGAAGCAGTGATAGACTAAGGATGGTGATATATGGTATATTTCTAGTAATTGTTGTTTGGAAATATATAACAGGAACTCAATGATACGAAAAGCTATTATCTTGCCTACAACACACATTGGAGACCTCGATATAGGGCATAAAATTATCAAGATGCAATCATAATTTGTAGGTGGGCTATATATTCAGATTTATTCCTCACTTTCAAATGCAATTTGAAGTATTCTGAGATAAATAAAATCCTCCTTTTAATAAGACAACATGGTGATGATAATCGGATGGAAATGATATGCAGTCTTTCAGATTAAACTATTACAACTAATGCAAGATCTAAAAAGGAAAAAGCCCTTTAGAGAAATAATTGCATGTAAGTTCAAACTCATGTCAGGCACCACTTATTAATTAAAGATCTTAATTTTTTCTAAAATAAATAATATAATAACATTTTATGCATCCTAAGTAGAGCATTATACCATCAATTTTGTAGACTTATTTACAATTAAGTTTTAAAAAAGAGAAATGTCTCACGCGGACATATTATTCGTCCTTCTCCCTACATTAAAAAGTCCTTCCCTAGATTATATTGACATAACTATAACAGTTGAAAAACATGATCTAAAAGTTTATCCTGATGATTATAATATTGTCAGAAGTACGTGATTGATGAACCTTTTGGAGACAATCCTGAATGCCCATGTATGAAACAAGGAAAGTACAACAAGTATTTTCCAAAGAAGTTCTATAATTAAACAATCTTTGATGCAGGCAGATTTCCAATTTATAAGAAAAGAAATGCATCTGTTAAAGTCAATAGAAATAATCTCTTTGTATACAAAAGATATGTTGTCCTTTATAATAGGAATTTGACTGTTAAATTTGATGCACATATAAATACTGAGTTAATTACCCAAGATTGGTGAAGTGCCTATTTAAATAGTTCAATAAAGAATATGATAGAGCAACTGTCATTGTAGAATGTATAGATATAATTTCAGAACATGATGAGATCAAAGATATCTAGACTGTAGATATACATCAGCTACAAACGCTTGCTGGAGAATCATTAAATTTGTCATATATCATACACAATCAATAGTTGAGTGCTTGCCATTCCATTTACCAAGAGAAAACACAATAGTATTTGAAGAAAGAAGGTAATCACAATAGTATTTGAAGAAAAAAGGTAATCTAAAAATATATAAAGCAGACCTGATATGGTAAAAATAAAATTTGCGTAATAGTTCAAGATAATTAAGAAAATATGTTAATACATAGGAGCTTATATATACAAATTTTTCTATGCATTGAGTCTAAAATGCAACAGATATAAAATGGACCTAAAGAATAAAAAAAATGCCAGCTGGTAGGATTTACATTACACATCCTGCAAGTGGTGAAAGTTTTATGTGATAATATTGCTTAATTTTATCAAAAGATGTACTTTGTATAAAAGCATAAAAATAATAAATGAAGTATCATACAAAACTTATAAGGAGGCATGTTACGCATTAGGATTATTGGAGGATGATGAAGAATGGAATGACTGCTTGGCTAAATCTATATATTGAGTATCAGAAATTGAACTCAGGATTCTCTTTGTGACAATACTAATTCATTGTCAAGTATTTAATTCAACCAAAATTTGAAGTATCAACTATGAAATTATATCAAAAGATATAATATCATTATAACAAAAGAGATTTCAACTAAAAATTTTATAATTAACTGAAAAAACAAATTGAATCATATGCATTATTTGAGATTCAAAGCATACTTCTAAAGACAAAAAAAAGTATAAAAGATATAGATGAAATGTCATTTTTAGATTCTGCTTTAATGAATGACACAAGAAATCATCTAATTAGTGAAGGAATTAAACTACGACACAAGAACTTTAAAGAAAGTGCATGATAAATTATTTTCTCTCTTGAATGAATGTCAAAAGTTAGCTTATGATGCAATAATAACATTAATTGTAAATGAAGAAGGTCATTTATTTTTTGAATGAAAATGATGGTACAGGAAATAAATTTTATGAAATAAAATAATTTTAAAGATGAGATCACAATAAAAAAAAAGTCCTCCCAGTTGCTACTTCTAAAATTGCAGCTTTGTTATTTTCAAATGGTCTGGCAACTCTTTCGCAATTTCATATTTCCTTGAACCTTAATGCAAAATCAACTTGTATAATAAAATAAGAAAATCATTGAGCTAAACTACTCCTAAAAACTTATTTAATCATTTGAGATGAAGCACCAATGACAAATAAATTTTGTTTTGAATCCTTAGACAGGACCTTTATAGATACCATCCATGTGAAATGTAAAAACAACTTTGACAAATCATTTTATGGTCCTATAGTTAATTTTGGAGAGTATTTTTGTCAAATGCTATCAGTAATTTCAAGAGAATCATGAGCTGATATTGTAGATATATCGCTAAACTCCTCATAATTATGGTTATTTTTAATAGTTTATTAGTTGAATCAAAATATGAGACTTTATAGTGGAAGAGTAACTAATTCTAAGGCTACTAAAATTATTATTATTATTGATAAATGGTTGTTACAAATTAGGAATGAATCCTTTTATGATGATATCAATGAGCTTATTAAATTACCTACTAATATATCACATCATTCAAATATCTAATCGGATTAACCATTAAGACAATTTACCCATCCCTCTTGCTTAAGTATAATGTCCCAACATATTTGAAAGAAAGAGCAATACCAATACTAATATCTAAAATGAAATGATGCATGAGTTGAATGATACAATTATGAAAATGATACTAGGTGAATGAAAATACATGTTTTAGCTTTGACAATGTCTATAAAGTAAGTGGTAACACCAATGATGAAGATTTATTGTACCCAACAAAATTTGTAAACAACCTAAAATTTTAAGCATCCCTAATCATGGGTACACTTAAAAATAGGCAGTACAGTTATATGTCTCAGAAATGTAAATCAAAGTGAAGACCTATACAATAGAACAAGATTGATTGTCATATGTCTTGATAATTAGTCTGTTTGCACAAATATCATCTTTGGAATAAGCATTTTCTCAAGAATAACAATACCAAGAATTATTATGTCTATTAATTATTCAAAGTGACTATTTAAATTTTAGACACGACAACATGTTTAGCACCATATTTTGCCATGACAATTTTAAAAAGTTAAGTAGGCATCTTAATCATGTAGAATTATATCTTCCTAAACAAGTATTCACTCATGATCAAGAAAAGAATTGACTATAATAAATGTTGACGACTACATAAAAGGCCCTATAATCATTAAAAATATTATTTACCAAAAGTACTTTGAAATATATGTATGTAAGATAAAATCGACATGAAGTATTTCTTCCTTTCTTTCCATCATATTATTTAATCATACAAATAATTTGTTTATTATCCTCATCTAGCATTGAACTATTTTTGGATAAATAGGTATACACTTGAAGAATGCTGGTGTAGATAAAGTAACAAAAGATCACTGAAAAGGTAATTTAAGATAAGTACCAATTAACTCTATTTTATTTAAACTCATATTCTACTTATTTTGATTAAAATATTTATCAACAGTGGACTCATTTATTCAAAATTCCTAATAATTATGTCTCATCAATTAACATCCTATTCAAGTGATAGAAGTTAGAAGTTTTTCTAAAGGCTCTACCATTTACCTCAATGTACAGGTCCGTCTATTTTCAATAATATGTCATGCAACCACACTTCACCTTTTAATTAGTCAAATTTTCCTGTTCAAGTTAAAGACATGACAAAATACTATTTCAAAATTTAAAAAAAATAATTTTGTTGTAATTACTTTCCCTAATAATTGTACCACTAATGTTATCCATGACAGCTGAACAAATATATAAAACTATGGCTATTAAGGTACACACATACAATTCTTAGAGGAAAAAGACTTCTCATATTTTTGCCTTCTATTATTTAAGATATCACACATTTCACAGAATCAATCACTATCTGTCACCAATATCAATCATCGACTTGCTTTTAAACTTTTCAGACTTCTCTTAGAAAAGTCTTTGTTCAAAATGCCTCCTGACTAAAAATTTTTGTACATTAGTTGGGAAAGTAAGAAACAAAAGACTGACACACTCCAATGAATAAATAGTGAAGATTATAACCATGAATCAGCATTTCCTATTTTATTCTATAATCTGCTTATCGTGTATGTTGTGAATTTTCTTCCCCAACAAAGTATTTATTTTTTGAGTAAATAATACTTGGTACTGTTTCTCCTTATTCTCTACCGTCACTTCACTGAGCTTTTTAATCTTCAAACTTAATTAGACTAAATTTGTGAGGGGATATCACAAATCAAAACTTAGGTCATGATGATACTTATTGCAGCTAAGTCTTGACAAAAAAAATTAATCACCCAAACTAATTAAGGAATACATAAATGCATTAATAAAAACCTAGGAGAAACTCCTAGAAGAAAGTTAAGTCAATCATGAAATATATTTACAACAAAACATGAAATAAATCTGTGAAATCCAATTTCAAAATTTGGGGTACGACATAGGAGCATCCAAACAATACTCAGAAGTGAAAATACACAGTATATATTCAATGTAGGAATAAATATAAATCATGTATAAAAGAGTCTTAGAGTCAAATCTGATAAGACTAGAGTGGCCATTACCTGAAAATGTAACCAACTCCATCGGACGAATTAGCCTCCATCAATTATGCTTTTACTAGGATCTATATAGAAAGGAAACAGTAGGAGTGAGTACGATCTACTTGTATTTAATAGGTATCATAGGCCGACTGAGCAAAGCAGGAAATAAATTAAGTAAAATATACTATGAGCACGTCACCTGCACATAGAAAAGTCTCAAACAGTATCTCACACCATCTCCACTAACAATTCTAATATATATATATATATATATATATATATATATATATATATATATATATATATATAAATACAAAAATAGTAACAACATATATATAAAGGAGAAAATAAATGAAAACCACACACAATTCAAGGAAACCAAGAAAAAGCAAGCAAGATATGTATGCAATGCAATATGGATAAAATGAATGGTGAAAGCCATCACATGAATTCCCATGTATACTCACTGAGATCGTAGCTACCAGGCAATACCTATGGAGGATTTGCAACCCATCTATTGTATCTCATATCTCAACTCGCATTTCCGACTCGTGTTTACGGAGAGGATTTTCATAAAGATATCTCATTTTTTTTCAAAAATGGTGTTTCCCAGTGGTGATAGTATCTCATGAATATATATTTATGAAAATGAGGATGTAATACTGTAATGATCCTCATAGTTATTTTTCTTATTTTCATACATTTTCGGTGTGTAGAGTTTTTTTATAATTGCCCCAAGTTATTTATTATTTATTGGGACTGATAGTTCTACTTTCGGATTCATTTGAGAATTTTAGTAATAAAAAATATATAATGAAATATTTAATCTAAATTTGCATTTGGTAGAAATATAATTTATTACCCCTCTAAAATATAATTGATATGTATTAAATTCTTTAGTTATGGTATATCTATATTACTTTATAATAGCATTTATAGTCTATTAATATTTTAAGTGGAGATATTAAATTTAGGTATGTTAATATATTATTATTATTATTATTATTATTATTATTATTATTATTATTATTATATAATAGAGGTTTTATTAGAAATAATTTTATATTAATTATGATATATTTAAAATATGAAATTTATTTTACCACGAACCTATATAATTCCGAGTATAGTATATACATAATGGGATTAAATTTGATAACTAATACATATGGGTGTGTACGTGACATATGTCACTTAGATGTAAAAGTATTTTTTAAGTGTCTACTTGGGGATTTATTAAGGGTGAGTGGGTTAGGAAGCAAGCAATTAATGGAATCTTTATCTTAAATTGTCGGCATCTAACACTTATATATAGTTACTTCGTTACATATATATAGATGTTCATTTGTACTTTCACAAAGATATGATACATTATTATATATACAGAGCCTATACATATTTAATAAGAATGATTTTTATGTGATATTCATTGACGTTATAGTTGGACATTGAGAGACAAATTAATTATCTAAAATAAGTTATTCAAGCTTATGTTCTAGTAAAGCTTATTTGGAGGCTTCTCGGAGAGGTTTCTAGATTCACATGTAGGTAAGGTAGACTTACCCTACCTTTAGATTAAGCTTATTTATAGTAATTCTATACTATTATGCTATTTTAGACTAGTAGTCATAGTTTGCGTACCATTTAATATATTATCATGCCTTATTTATCCCGGTTAGGACCCCATTCTAATAAATTTTGGTATCTTATCTTTTAGTATGATATAGCATCTATCATTTTAGACCAGAAATTAAGTTACAAAACCTTGGATTTGTCCCTTTTTAATTAAGAAATATCAATGGTTAATTAAACGTATTTTAGTTTCGATTTAGGTTAAACATATACTTTATTGCTATCATTCGTTGTGAATTTTGGTACCCCTTTGAAATTTCTTATGGTATGGTTTGGATTTTAATTTTATAGTTAGGTATGGTTTCTATGAGTTCCCACTCGAGTCCGACATCGGGGTATGATGATTTGGGAGTTCTGGTACTGATTACTATTGCCCTGGGTGTTGTGGTTCCTCTGAGTTTCGGTTCGAGTCCGATATTCGATTATGAGTTCTATTGTATATCATAAATATGGCCTCTCATTATTACTCACTAATTTTTTTTCGAACCCCACATATGGCCTCTTGTTATTATCCATCACTACCGGTTCAATCTCGATGCCTAGCCTCTCGTTACTACCCATTGGTGCCTATTCAAGCCCGGTGAACATCTGATGACTACAATGATTTTGAGGGATGGATTTAGTTATAAATAATATATTTTTATTTTTATTAATTATTTCTTGTGTGTCCCACTGGCTTATGGGGGCACGATTGGGTTAATTGTCTGCTTTTATATCCCTAGAAGGCTTATGGGGACCCAGTTAGGTTATATTTGATTTGCCTTTATTACTGCATTATCTTTCTATATCTCTTATACTTATTCCTTTATCACATTTGTGTAGCTCGACAATTTTTTACCTTTCTATCTTTGTTTACTATTGACTTAGATTACACCTTCATATTTTAGTTATACTTTTCCTTTATTGAGCTCAGTCGACAAATGATGCCTACTAAGTACCCATTGCTTTGATACTCATACTATACTTCTGCATCTTTACTCTAAAGCAGATCGAGTATTAGTAGTTGACGTGACTCCTATTTTCCAATACTGATCTGGATCAGGGTGAGCTTGCTATCGTATGAGGTTGATCCTCCTTTATCTATTCCAGTTTAGTCTTTTGTACTCGAGACTACTTGTATATATTGTGTATATTCTGGATTCGTGTAGTACTCTAGGCATCTTGTAGTAGTGGCTCTAGTACGGACCTTACCAGGTCTTAGAAAGGATTCATTGGTATATTTGGTTCTTTTTTTCTCTCATTTTGACATATTATATATGTTTTCCTTTCAATTTATCACTTATTATTACTACTGCTATCATTATACACGATCTTTTCGGGTTTTAGCCCGTTAGCCTATTACTTATCGTTCCATACTATGGCTTGGCCTGCCTAATAGTGGAATATGGTACGTACCATCATGAATTGAGAAATTGGGTCGCGACAAATGCCCACAACCAACTGAAATGATAATATCCAATCCTTCCATCACGGAATTTATATACAAGTGAGCCTAGAAATCAACTCAATAAGTCCATAATCATGATTTTAACTTCAATTAGGCACCATAAGAATAAATATGCATACGAGATATCATTAATATCCTATCAACCCCTAACTCAAGTATTTTATCAAGTTAAAAACAATCAATGCTCACATAAGGTTTGAATTCACAAAATAACCCTCCGCACGGGCATCATATCTAGAATGAAGTCATTTAGATGAACACATTAGCCCAATAATGTCAAATAAAGGCCCCACTCAGGCAACGTACAATATCAGATATCATGAGTCAACAACAATATATAAGCCCCCACATGGGCACACAATAGTAAAAATAATCTCAAGTCATAAATTCCACTGTTATTTTCCCCAACCCATAACATGCTTTACTTATATATTAACTACCTAACTCAATCTGAAAGAATTTAAGAAATTACCTACCTTGAAACAATAAAATCCCAATCTAAAGTACCTCAACATAGAGTGTTCCCCTTTCAACTAGCTTCAAAATCAACTACAACATTAAAATATAGCATCTACATGATAAAAGAAAGCTAAAGATACCCATATTATCCATATTTGGGTCAGGTCCAAAATGGATTCAAAAAATAGTTTTTAAAATAAAAGAGCTAAAATCAAAATTTTGTTTAAAAACCACATTCCCTAGGGTTATGGGAGCCTACAGGAGAAAACCCACACAAAAACAGGTAGAGATCGGGGTCCAAATGAAGAAAACCCTTTTAAAACCTTTTTAGTAAAAAATACAATTTTTCATTTTAAAATAATGATTTAAAGGTGTTTTTGAAGATAAAATCAATGAAAAATAGTGGGATTATGAGTTTTTAAGTTTTCCATATGAAAATCAATGTTGAAACCCTCAAAAATTGCCTTTCCAAAGCTTAGAGGTCCAAAAATGGAGGAACGTTGAGAAAATGGGGTTATATACAACAGTTGTTGCATAAGCGACTAAGTGGCCACTTAAACCACTACCGCTAAAACGATACCAGCCTGCTAAAGCGACTAATACTAAAATGATATATGGCTGATTAAGCAGTCTTAGGCTTATAAAATGGCTACCGCTTAGGCAAACCTTGGCCTCTTAAGCGGCACCTGATATCAGCTAATGCTGGTTTTGGTGCAAGCCTACTGAGCTTTGATCGGACCTTTAAAATTTGATCAGGATACCAACAAGACAAATCATTTATGATACTAGGCTAATTTTGATGTTGTGAACTTAATGGTATTATTGGATATTCTAACAAAAAGTCATTTCACAAAATTAATCCCCAGGATCCTATTTTGCTATTTTCCTAATAAAGGGTCGAAATGATTTATAAAGGCCCCCAAATTGATCCAACCATGCAACCATTCCAAATTCGATATGAATATTCTAGCATAGTTCATTTTCCCATATGATACTCAGAACAACAAGTCTTGAGTAAAGCCAACTATATGGCTTCTCAAGCTCTTAAAAACCATGAACTCTCACAACTTATTCCTAATTGCCTCGAGAATTGTACCAACTATCCTCAAACCTTAATATTAAAATGCAGAAACTTTTAGGGAGGTAAACTATTCAAATCATATGAAAAATGGAAAATTCACAAACCAAGGTCATTACAACATCCACTACTAGAAGTCTAGTTCTTCTTCGAACTAAAGTCAAGAAAATACCTAAATTAGTAAAGACATAAGGGTATTTACTATACATGTAAGACTCTACCTCCCATGTAGCTTCTTTAATAGGATGGTGTCTCTACTGATCTTAACTACTAAAATGTCTCTACAATTCAATCGTTTCACATTTTTGGCTAAAATAGAGACTATCTCCTCAACATAGGTCAACCTCTAATCTAACTGAATTGAATCCCAACAAATCACATGATACCCATCCTGAATATAGCATCAAAGCATAGATACATGAAAAACTGGATGAACAACTAAAAATAGTAAAATGTCTGAAGAATATCAAAAGGTCCAACATACTTGGGGCTAAGCTTACCTTTCTTCCCAAACTACATCATGCCCTTTATGAGAGACACATAAAGAAAAACCCTATCACTAATACCAATGTAACACCTCGGGTTGGTCCTTGAAAATTTCTAAAATTTTATCCTCACTGTCCTAACTACGACTCCTCTTATGAGTCGTCAGGAGTCTTGACGGGCCCTAGGGACCTAATCATAGCCTAAATAATGTGTATATGGCTGAGTTCTATTTTGAGTATGAGTTGATCATTATGAGTCATAAGGATTCATTACGAGTCATGGTGTACAAATCATAAGATGTCTAGTGTATACACCAAATGGGTTCTATGTTAACTACGGTAGGACCCTACGAGTCGTAGGGTCTCAATAAGGGTCATAGTATATGAGTTATAAGGTCAATAGTGTGTGAGCCAGGTGACACTATCTTGGAAATGACTCATGGAGACGAGTCATAATGAGTCATAATGAGTCATAATGAGTCATCATGAGACTCGTAATGACTGATATTATTTTTTAGCTTTTTAATAAGGGTATTTTAGATATTTCCCTCTTACCACAATAATAACTCATGACCTATAAACATACTTGGGGCCTTATTTTCCTTGATAAAACACTCCATATACTTTCTTATCTCTCAAGTATCTCCATACTTAGGGTTTCCCAAAAATGGGTCAAGGAGAACTTAAAGGGTTAAATTCTCCCCATAATCTTGGGTATTTCAGGTATGTTACTCTTTCTTAATTTGTAATTTGTTAAAAGAATAAGTTTTAAAGTGTTGTTCATATTATATTGATGTTAGTTTTGGAACATGGGTTAAGGGTTCTGAATAACTATTGTTATGTGATGTTTCATGTTTGTCCCTGCATGGGTTACATTTAATGGTGGTTTTATAATCAATTTGATCTATGGGTATGGTGAATAAACAAGGGGATTGTGATTTCCCCCAACTTGTGACTTTCAATGTAGTAATGATCTTAGCCTCATATTGTGAAATTGGTTTTTAATATGAAAAGTATACATATTGAACTATTCTTGAACAATTGCATAATGTAAAAAGTCAATGAAGCATAATGATCTTGAAATCAAATCATATTGGGTTATGTGATTCCCCAAGATAATGTATAATTGTACCAAGGGGACTATGAATGCTTCCCCAATAGTGAAATTCTTTCGGCATGTTGATGTTACCTTGCAAGTGTAGTTGGTATAACAATACCAACAATGTATGCCTACATGTGTATCATGGTTCAATGAATTGGAATGTGTGATAATTATTTTAATTAGGCTTTAATCAGGGTTGCATAGCTGAGTCGTGAAAGTAGGGGTCTTGAGGGATCTCTACTGAAAATTGTTATTACCGACTCTAGGGTGTAAATGATCGGGTGGTTGGAGTCCCCCTTATTATTATTGTATGATTGGAAGGTTTGAATCCCCCACATTATATTACATGATTGGGTGCTTAAGTCACCTTGATATACCGGGAGGTTCGAGTCCCCCATAGTACATATGTATACCCTATGGTTCGTGCGGCCACACATACTGGGGACCTTCTAGCTGGGGAAGAGCTAGACCCATATAGCCTGTTGGTATCTTTCTATGATGTTTGAGCTATACAAACCCATGCTAAAGTTATAAAGGTTCATGCTAAGCCTTGTTTCCTACCCCGACGCGTGATATATATATATATTTGCAAATGACTATGTACATTGAATTTTAGACTGGTTTCAAATTGTTATTCATGATACTATTTTATCCCCTATCCCTAAGTTACATGCTAGCACTCCAACCACTAACCGTCTTCGGATGCTATATCCCCATGCGATGTAGGTATCAAAGATACATTTACTTTTTCTATGCAGAGTTAGGTAGATTGATTCGGCTCGTCGATTTGTTGTGGTGAAGTGGTGAGCTTTCGTTCTCCAAAAGACTAAGACATTTCATCAGTTCCTTTAATAGATTAGACTTAAGAGGTCACATTATCATTAATATTGTCATTTTCATTGCCAGGGTCGGGGGTATGTCCCAACACTTTATAGATTTTGATTTTGTTAAAAGGCTTTGTGGATAACTATGGACTTGGGTGATATTGGTTGGTTGTTTTTGGTAGGTTACCAGCTAATGGTTATAGACCTATTATAAATTCTTTGAGATTATCCTATACTATCTTGTTATATATTCGAAATTCATATGACATTGGGCATATTGTGTTATTTGGCTAGGTGCAGGGGGTGGTCTCCAGTCCACTGTGGACTTGAGATACCTGTCATGGATAGGCCTTGGTTTGGGTGGTGAAAACAAAACTTTAAGGCACAAAGCCTATGGTCTACATAATTCTTTTGCCTACTCTGTGAAGCCCGAAGCCTATCCTGAATAACCTAAACTCCATCCACTGACTCAAGAAGCAAGTCAATACCACAGGGTTTAACCTTTGAAGTATCAAACCAACCAATAGGGGATTGACAATGCCTCAAAAAAGGCCATCTCAAAACTCAAATCGTAGCTATTATTATAACGAAACTCCGCCAAAGAAAAATGTTGCTCACACTGATCCCTAAAATTCATATCCTCCAAAAAACTAAATAGTTTGCTCAGACTGACCATCATTCTAGTGGTGGAAGGTTGTGTTGAGGTCAACCCGAGCACCCAATCTTTCTAAAAAGTTCACCAAATGCTAGAAGTGAACACTGAGCCTCTATCTAAAATAATAGACTTGGGCACTCCATAATGCTAAACTATCTCATGAACATTGATACAAGTTAACCTTTCAGCACAGAAGAAAAACTGAAAAGGAATGAAATAGGCTGATTTGGTCATTTGATCCAGGGTGACCAAAATATTGTAGAACCTCGAGAAGTAAAAGGAAATTCAGTCATGAACCACATAGTGATACACTCTCATTTCTACTTAGATGGGCCACCATTATAGCAAAGCACCCGATCTCTAATGTTTGGCCATTAAACAACATAAGAAATGAGCTATAAAATCTGGCACATCCTTGTTCATACCACCCCACCATTAAAGTTACATCAAATTATGATACATCTTGGTCACATCTGGATGGATAGAATATTTATAGCAATGAACCTCTTCTAAAATCAATCTCACCTAATCTCCAACACTCAGCACATAAACACGGCCACCAATCCTCAGTACACTAATAGACTCAGGAGAGGCTTCCTTAGCCTTGTCGCTCAATACCTTATCCTGAATCACCCTCAAACTACCATCATCAAACTGATGAACTCTATCATAGAAGACCTAGCATAAACAAGGGTTAAATCAAGCCCAAGTGTAGAAATATTAATCCTAACCATATGGTTAGATAAATACTAAACCTCCAAGGCTAAAGGTTACTCTTTGGTTAAGAGATAAACTAAACTCCCCATACTAGTTGTGTAACACCCCATATTTTCCTAGCATGATCTAAGTCCTAGTTCATGAGTATTCGTATATAAAATTTTTGAAACACTCATTATTTTTCAGTTTAAAGCCTTCCATTTCTTAGTAAATTGAATTATCTTTCCAACGATATAAAATTTTCCCAAATTCGATAACCGGGTAAGAAGCTATGGCGATTTAAAGTTTTAGTCGCAAAACCCCGTCATTTTAACCTTTAGCACATCACAAAGTAGGCCAATCTCCCATTTGGAAAATTACAGTGAGGGTCTGCAATCCTGGTGCATTTCTCCATAGGTCAATCTGATATTTATCAATTTCCAATGAGGTATTGCAATTTTGGCACGTCACGTGATAGGCCAATTTGGCATTTTCCAGTGTTGCAGCGCGATGCCAACACATCTCCGAGAACTTCCAAGTCCCAATCAGCGAAGGAAGGCAATTTCGGCATATCACGCCAAAGAACAGCTTTTCAATTCTCAGTTTCCAGTGAGACGGAGCGATAGCGCCGCATCGCGTCAGGGGTCCAAATTGAAAAATTTTCACGAAAATCTAATATTTTGTCCAAGGTTAAAACATTCTTATCCCATTATTTTAATCTGCCCAGATGGAATACTTAAGCCCTAAAAATGTTTTAAAAGTTCATTCTTTATTAATTTCCCCAAAAATTTAAGAGCTTTCTCTCTAAATTACAAACCCTAGCTCTCAAGAAACAAGAGCAATCTCAAGAATTCACCCAAAAACTTCAAGAAATTCATCCGTTAAGGTATGTTAGATGTTCATCAATGGATTCCCTTCATCCATGGAGATCAAGTAACCTTTTTAATTATAAAGCTATGATCTTTTTAAGTTATTTGATTTTAAATCATGATTTCATCCATTAATCTCCATGAACTTTGATTTAATACCATGTTTTAATGAAGTTATTGTGGCTATTCAATTCCTCATGTTTTAGTGTTATCATTTATTGAATTAAATCATGACTTAGTGTTTTTCATGATAATTTTATGTCAATTATATCGGTCCTTTAGTAATTCTATGATTATTTTAAACAATGAACTATAAGCGTTTGATAAAATGCCTACAAGAGTAATTGATTTAATAAGAGTCTTTATGCTATGTCCTTCAATGTTTTAGTGTCATGCTACTACTATCGTTTTGAGTCCTGAGGGTATTGAATACCCAAAACCATAGTTGTTTACTTAATGTTGTCTCAGTATCTTCAGAATAACTTCAAATTATATCATGAGCATTATCAGAACAACCATTTAAACTCAGAATAGTCTAGCATTTTTGTGTCATTCATTTGGGAGTAGGATTTAGCACCGAGCAAGTATAGGGATGGCATCTTTCCCGTCAGATAAGTAGAGTTGATAGACGTAGTCCCTATACTCCAAAACTACGTAGCCAGGATAGGATATGAGTAGTAACCCATCATATTAGGCTTGACTATCTCGCAGGGGTCACCTGTCAGTTCAACCTTGACATCCTTAGTCTTTTAGACATGATATCAGTTTAGCGAATGCACACATCCAGCGTTAGTACCCGTGGCATGGTATTAATGCCCTTCTAATTGGGGTTATAGGTTGGACCCTGATTAGCTCAAATTGGTGAATATTGGTTTGATAATACCTCCCACAGTCTCAGATATAGTCTCAGTTACAGTCCCAGCTCAGTTATTCAATCTTAGTGTTGTTTGACCAAACCATACAGATTTCAGTTATTTGAGTATTTTAGTTTACATATTTTACTCAGTTCATGTCATATGCTTGGTCATGAATCCTCAGTGTCTACAAATTTCATGTATTTTTAGTATTTTACAGACTTTCATACATGTTCAGTATCTACAGATTTCATGCTCTCTATTAAGTATTCCATGCTTTACATGTATATTCAAATAGATCATTACTCCTATTCATGAAACCTTGCATGTTATCCTGCCTCATTTAGCATACCAGTACATTTAAAGTACTGATTGCATACCTTTCTTTTGTGTTATGTTGTCTCATATCATAGGTACTGACACTCAATTACCAAATCGCACTTAGTCCCTCAGATTCTCATCAGTACAGTAGCAATGGTGGGTCCTCATCACCAGATGATAGACTATCTTATTTTATGTCTTTATTTCCGTAGTCAGTACAGTTAGTTGGGGACTTGTCCCATCAACTATCAGTCAGTCAGTCTTAGAGGTTTTTCAGACATTACAGTCAGTTAGTTGTTCAATTTATTAGTACTTTATCAGATTCAAACAGTCATTTTCCTAGATTTATATTTCAATTTGAATTCAGATATTTAAAACCTTATGGCACTTCAGTTATTCTTCCATAATGCATGATTATATTATCCAGTGGTCACAGCAGGTACCACCTCATGGGTTAGCTTGTGGTCCCTTGGGACTGAAAGCACCGTGTAATGACTAGGGGTATTCTCGGGTCATGACAAACTTGGTATCAGATCCTAAGATTTTAAAGTATCCTAGGAAGTCTAAAAGCCACATCGAGCAGAGTCTTATGCATGGCTGTGTAGCGCGCCATACTTATGGATAAGAGGCTACAAGGAATTTAGGAAAAGTTTCCTTTCTTTTAATATTTGTCTCGTACGATTGAGCATGAGCTTGACTTAAACTCTCAGTCTAATCCATTTCTTTCTTCCGTTTACAGAACATGCCTCCCAAGAAGAAGAGAAGAATAATAGGAACCCAGCCAGCCCCTCAGCCCGTCTAGACAGATCCTTAGGAAGAACATGTCTCTCACGTAAAATTCAGGGTTGCATTCACTACTCTAGCAAACTCCATAGCAGCACAGAATGAACGGCCAGCTGTTGTTCCATCCAACCCAGTGACCAATACTATTGCAATTTGTAACACCCCGATTCGCTGAACCAGAATGCTACACGGTGCTCATGACCCCGTGGGACCACAAGCTAACCCATGACTAATATCTGTACGTATATACTACAAATCATGATATAATAATGCAGAATACATAGAACTAGAAGGCCATAAGGTTCAACTGAATAAAACCATGTAGGTGAAAATACCCAAAAGATCTCAATCTGAACATAAATCTAAAAGCCGCTAAATTATCTGAATAAGGAGTTGAAGGAACATGTCTCCAACTAACTCCATAAAACTGAACTGAAGAAATAAATAAATAAATCAAATCATATTGTCCTTGAATCAATGATGACTCACTATGTCTCTGCAACTGGAATGCTACCGCTACTATTGGGCTGGAGCTCGTGTCTCGAAACTTATGGTGTAACATGAAAAGAAAGCACCATAGCGAAAATGCGTCAGTACAACTAGAGTACTGAGTATACGAGGAAGGTAGGCTTAACATAAGGGGTTTCATGCATGAACAACACTGACTGACTAATATGAATGTGGAAGTGCAAACACATATATATAGAAATTGGAAACATGAATACGTGATAACATGACCTGTAAACTAATACATGGTTTACTGATAACTGTCATGACTGATACTGAAACTGATAACATGGGTGACTATATCTGACAGTCCTGTAGATACTAAAATCTGAAGAACGCCCTGAGTTCTTTTCCTAAGACTGATACTGAAACTGTAGGAAGTAGTGTTTAACCGTTATGCCCCATGTATGCCGTTATGGATAAGCTGGGGTCAAATATCTACCCCGACTGGAGGGGTGTCAATACCGTGCCACGGGTAAGGATAGCTTGTGAGTGACCCTTATCTGGCGGGTACTCAATGAGAACGGTGGGAATCCTAAACTGAAGGGTTAAGCCACCTAATCAACCATAATTGGACGGGTTAAGATGTCTGAATGTACGTTGGCTACGTAGTTCTGGAACACAAGTATGACTACTAAGAATCACACCCTAAACTGGCGGGTGAGTTCCCATCCTTAGGTTCACTCGGTGTTAACCTCTACTCCCATATGGAGGGACTGGACATGAATAACTGACTGTGCATGACTTAATCTTACTGAAATCCGTTGACTGGCGGAATGTTACAGATATCTGACAACTGACTAAGATCATGAGATTTTCCTGAGTCACATGACTGACTGAAGTCTATGGAATCATAGCTTGAGTTCGGATATCATGAAACATGACATGGATCTAGGCACACAGCTATAGTTTTTGGGTACAAGTACCCCCAGGACTCGATGGAAAGAAACTGACATACATGACTGACTTGATCATAAGAGTAGAGTCCATAATTTATAATACCATAAGTAGGAATCTCATACTAAGCATGGTTATCAACAATGTATTTCATGGAATGGATTTCATATCACATGGAAGTACTTGCACAATCTTAATATCATGTTCATTGCATAATTATATTGGCAACACATACCAATAGCATGAAAGTTCATGTGGATTGCATGGTTATCATTTATCTTGTTCATAAGTAGGATTTGTAAGTAAACATAGCGTAATCTCATAAGAATAGTTCATGAGTATTCCAACAACATTTATAAGGCACATTATCAACATAGAAGTCATTGGAACATAAGGTAAGATCATGAATCCTTCACTTAGTCACAATTTAGCTATATTGCATAATTTCTAGTTTCTTAGGCATTTTATCAAACTCCTTACATGTACATCTTAAGCATAGGTTAAATCATCAAATTATACATCATGAACAACCAAATTTACATGTTTTCAACTCATATGATATCATGAAATTCAAAAAAACATATAAAGATTCCATCTTGGGAATCACCCAATATCAACAACATGATCATCAACACCCAACAATATAGAAATCATACTTTATAATGAAAAAGAGGGTTATTGAACTTTATGGATGAAAGGGATCCATAAATCAACTTACGCATACCTTAGAAGGAAGATTCTTGATGATTGACGGAGGAATTTCCTTAAAATCGGATCTTCAAGCTTAGTTACGCAACCCTAGTTGTTTTTCTCTTTTAGTGCTCTTGTATGATGAGCTTTGAGATGATAATAGGGTTGTAATATGTTTAGAAGCTATATATTTTGTAGGGTTAAGTTTAGGGATGTGTAAGGAGTGTTAAAAGACTTAATTACTCTTAAAATAACTCAAAACGGCATGTTTTTAGCACCTGGAACTGACTTAGGCGGCGCCCAAGTGATTTCCTAAGCTAGGTTAGGCGGCACCTAACCAATCGCCTATGGTTGGGTTGGGCGGCGCCTACCCAATCGCCTATCCTTACTGTCTCTCACGAAAATGGGCATAACTTTTCGCTCGGGTATTAGATTAAGGCAAAATTGGTATCGTTGGAAAGATAATTCGATTCTCTAAAATTTGGTGGGTTTAAATCAGCCCAAATACCACATTAAAATTGAGTTATAATCATTCAAATATGACTCTTACAAAATTGAACGCTAAAACTTGATGGATTCAAAAACTCTTAGCTTGTATTACCTTAAGTGACTCATATGAACATGCTTAATGAATCATAAGCTATCCTATCACTAGGATATTCATTGTAAGTCATGTACTCAAGTATAAGTCACAAGATAGGATATTTCATATGTAGGACTACTTATTCACTTCCTAGCTTAGAAACATGCAGGGTATTACAATATCTCCCCCTTGGAAACATTCATCCTCGAATGAGAATTTACTGAGAAGGGATACAATACAATAAAACCTAAACTGAACATGAAGAACTGAAACTTGATCTCATGACTGACATGCTAAACATATTGAACTTGTGCATATCTGATGCACAGACAACTAACACATAAATCCATGTCTGAGTATGAAATGGTTAATAGGTACTAAGTTAATACTTGAAACATGAATGTGAAACTGAATAAGATTAAGGAGAACTGTTACCTTGAGCTTGATCTGAATTGGCGGGGAAGAGGTGAGGATACTTGGTACGCATATCTGTATCTGCTTCCTAAGTAGCTCCCTCATGAGACTGATTTTACCAAAGAACCTTAACTAGAGAGACTTCTTTGTTCCTCAATCTACGAGTTTGATAATCTAAGATTTTGACTGGAATCTCTTCATAAGAGAGGTTGTTCTGAATGTCGATGCTCTGAATAGGGACAACAACTGCTGGGTCACCTATGCATTTCTTTAGCAAACAGACATAGAAGACTAGATGGACTGAGGCTAGATCTGAAGGCAACTCAAGATCATAAGCTACCTTGCCGAAGCGACAAAGAATTCTGAAGGGACCGACATACCGGGGACTGAGTTTCCCTTTCTTGCCGAATCTCTTTACTCCCTTCATAGGAGAGATCTTAAGATAGACATAGTCATTGACCTCGAACTTGAGATCCTTTCTACGAATTTCTGTATAGGAGTTCTGTCAGCTCTGAGCAGCCCAGAGTCTCTCTCTGATCAACTGAACTTTCTCTAAGGCATCGAATCCTAAGTCAGGACCTATGATTAAGGCCTAACTAACTTCAAACAAACTAATCAGAGATCTACATCTCCTACCATAGAGAGCATCGAATGGAGCCATTTGAATACTAGAATGATAGCTATTGTTGTATGTAAACTCAATCAAAGGCAAGTGGTCAGCCCAACTTCCCTTGAAGTCAATAGCACATGCCCTTAGCATATCTTCAAGAGTTTGAATGGTACTCTCTGCTTGACCATCTGTATGAGGATGAAATGTTGTGCTGAGATAGATTTGGGTATCGAGACCCTTTTGGAATGCTTTGCAAAAGTGAGAAGTTAACTGGGTACCTCTGTCTGAGATGATAGATAGTAGAACACCGTATAACCTAACTAACTCCCTGATATAGAGTTTGGCATAATCCTCGGTGGAATAAGAAGTATGAACAGGAAGGAAATGAGCTGACTTGTTCATTCTATCTATAATGACCCAGACTGAATCATGCTGATGACGAGTTCTAGGCAAACCCGTCATGAAGTCCATGTTAAATTCTTCCCACTTCCAAGTAGGAATGGTGAACTCTTGCATGGAACCACTAGGTTTCTGATGCTCTATCTTAACCTGCTGACATGTAGAGCACTTAGCCACCAACTCTGTAACATCTTTCTTTATCCCACTCCACCAATAGATCTCCCGCATGTCGCGGTACATCTTAGTGGCCCCTGGATGAATAGAGTATCGCATACCATGTGCTTCTGTAAGTATTCGCTGCCTTAATTCATCTACACCTGGAACACATAGACGACTCTGAAAACGAAGAACACCATCTCCCCCTTGGGAGAAAACCTCGACTTTCTGATTCTGAACAGACTCTTTGAGCTTGATAAGGCTAGGATCCCTGTCTTGTTTCTCTTTCACCTCAAAAACTAGATATGACTCTAAAATACTTTGAACACATACACCACCCTCTGAAGAATTGAACAAGCAAACGTCTAGTCTGGTAAGCGGATGGATCTCCTAAGCTATCTTTTTCTTACTATCCTCAATGCGAGAAATACTACCCATGGAGAGTCGACTGAGAGCGTCAGCCACAACGTCGGCCTTGCCTAGATGATAAAGAACACTCATGTCGTAATCCTTCAAGAGCTCTAACCACCTTCTCTGGCGAAGATTGAGATCTTTCTTGGAAAAGACATATTGGAGGCTTTTATGGTCTGTGAAGACATCTACATGAACTCCATAGAGATAATGCCTCCAAATCTTCAAGGCAAAAACTACCGCTACTAACTCAAGATCATAAGTAGGATAATTCTTCTCATGTGGATTTAACTGTCTGGAGGCATAGGCTATGACCTTACCATGCTGCATGAGGACACAACCTAAACGCACTCTGGATGCATCACAATAGACTACAAAACCATCTAAACTATTTGGAATAGCTAGAACTAGAGCGAAGGTGAGTCGAGTCTTCAACTCTTGAAAGCTCTTCTCGTATAAATCTGACCACTGAAACTTAATCTTCTTCTAATTCAATCTAGACATGGGATATGCAATAGAAGAAAATCCCTTAACAAACCGTCTGTAATAGCCAGTCAAACCCAAGAAACTCCTAATATCTGATGGAGATATGGGTCTAGGCCAGTTTTTTACTACCTCAGTTTTCTGAGGATCTACTCTAATTCCATCACCGAAAATAATATGGCCAAGGAATGATACTGATCTTAGCCAAAATTCGCACTTGCTGAACCTAGCAAATAACTAGTGATCCCTGAGAGTCTGAAGAACAATCCTGAGATGGTCTGCATGATCACGCTCTGTGCGAGAATAGACCAGAATATCATCTATAAAGACTATGACAAACATGTCCAAGTACTGCTTGAACACACGGTTCATCAAATCCATAAAAGCTACAGGGGCATTGGTAAGACCAAATGACATGACTAAAAATTTAAAGTGACCATACCGAGTACGGAAAGTTGTCTTCAAAATGTCACATTCTCTTACTCTGAGCTGATGATAGCCTGATCTGAGGTCTATCTTAGAGAAGTAACTGGCACCTTGAAGTTGGTCGAATAGATCATCAATCCTGGGAAAATGATATCTGTTCTTGACCATGACCTTGTTGAGTTGACGGTAATCAATACACATCCTGAGAGAACCATCTTTCTTATGCACGAATAACATGGGCGCACCCCATGGGGAAATGCTGGGTCTGATGAATCCCTTATCTAAGAGATTCTTCAACTAATCTTTTAGTTCCTTGAGTTCTGCTGGTACCATTTTGTATGGCAGAATAGAACTAGGTTGAGTATCTAGAAGAAGGTCTATGCCGAAGTCTATTTCCCTTTCGGGAGAAATACCTGGAAGATTTTTGGGAAAGATGTCTGAGTATTCATTAATAACAAGGACTATTTCAAGGCTGGGATATTCAGAACTAGAATCTTTAACATGCACGAGATGATACACATACCCCTTAGAAATCATTTTCCTTGCCCGAAGATAGGAAACAAGTTGAACCCTGAAAGCTAAAATACTACCCTTCCACTCTACGACAGGCTCATTCAGGAACTGAAATTGAACTATCCTATTTCTACAGTCGACTATGGCATAGCAGGAATGAAGCCAATCCATGCCAAGAATGACATCAAAATCTGTTATCTCTAACTCCACTAAATCTTCTGATGTGGATTTCTGAGATATCATAACCGGGCAGTTCCTATATACCCATCGGGCTATAATGGTTTTACCCACTGGGGTAGAGACTGAGAAGGGCTCTACTAGGAATTCGAGACTGATTTCGAAATCGCCTTCTATGTATGGAGTAACAAAAGACAAAGATGCACCTGGGTCTAGCAAATCATAAACATGAACATGGAAAATCTGTAACGTACCAGTAACGATATTAGGTGAATTTTCCTGATCCTACCGGTACTGAAGAGCATAGAGTTTGTTTGGGCGTTGCTCACTGGTAGCACTGGAAATGGCACCCTGCTAGTTTGGGCGACTATACTGAGCTATAGAATGATTTTGCTGACCCTGAAGACTTGACTGCATACACTCCCTAATCCTGTGGCCTGGCTTGCCAGCACCAAAACAGACATTACTATCGGCTCTGTAAATGCCCTTGTGGTTCTTACCACAAGTCTGACAAAGGGGATTCATTCGGGTACTGTTAACACTGTCCTGAGATTTAGAGCCTGGTGTTTTATCTCTATTGCCATCTCTAAACTTCGGTACTGGAGCGCTGGTAGAGGAAGGAGCTGGAATGGTTGACTTGGAGCGAAACTGTGAACGGTTTCCTCCATCTAACTTGGGGTGAGCAAAGTTGAAATTACGTGACCTTACTCTCTTGTTCTGCCTCTCCCTAGTGTTAAACTTCTGCTCTTCTACTTTTTGGGCATGGGTCATGAGTCTGGCTAAGGTCATATCACCAATCAGCATCGCAGACCTACACTCATTTACCATGCTATCGTTGACCCCTGACATGAACTTGCTCATCTTAGCTCTATTGTCTGCAACAACATGAGGAGCATACCTGGCTAGCTGAGTAAATCTGAGAGAATACTCCTTAACCATGATATTCCCCTGCCTGAGGTTGATGAACTCAAGAACTTTGGCTCCCCTTAGCTCTTGAGGAATGAATATGTCTAAGAAGGCCGTGACAAATTCCTCCCACTCGATAGGGCCTGTATCATCCAACCTCTCAGACTTCCGCTGTTTGTACCAATCATAAGAAACATCCTGTAACTTGTAGGCGGATAACTCATCACTCTCAATAGAAGTAACACCTATGATGTCAATGACCTTTGGATTTGGTCAATGAACTCCTGAGGGTCCTCATCAGACTTAGACCCATGGAAAGATGGAGGGTTCATCTAGGTGAAGTCTCAAACCCTAGCTGCTGTGGGATTGGCCACTATATTGGCCGAAATGACTGGTGGCCGTTCATTTTGTGCAGCCATGGACTGAGAAAGTGTGGTAAATGCACCTCTAAACTCCATATGGGAAACATGTTCACCCAAAGGATCTTCGGGCGGAGGAGCTGGCTGGTTTCTTCTCTTTGGGGACATGGTCTAGAATAAGAAAAGAATGGATTAGACTGAGAGTTTAACATGTGATTATGCTCACTAGCATGACATGAATAATGAACAAAGGGGACTGTTCCTAAAACATTTTATAGACTCCCGCACATAAATATGGCACGCAACAAACCCATGTACAAGACTCTACTAGATGCGGCTTTCAGACTTCCTATGACTCTATTGAACCTTAGGCTCTGATACAAAGTTTGTAACACCCCGATTCGCTGAACCAAAATGCTACACGGTGCTCATGACCCCAAGGGACCACAAGCTAACCCATGACTAATATATGTACCTATATGATGCAAACCATAATATAATAATATGGAATACATAGAACTGTAAGGCCCTAAGGCTCAACTGAATAAAACCATGTGGGTGAAAATACCTAAAACAACTCAATCTGAACATAAATTTGAACATAAATCTGAAAGCCTCAAAACTATCTGAATAAGGAGTTGAAGGAACATGTCTCCAACTAAATTCGTAAAACTAAACTGAAGAAATAAATAAATGAATCAAATCATATTGTCATTGAATAAATGAGGACTCACTGTGTCTCTGCGATTTGAATGTTACCGCTACTGCTGGATTGGAGCTCGTGTCTCAAAACCTATGGTGTAACATGAAAAGAAAGCACCATAGCACAAATGCGTCAGTACAAATAGAGTACTGAGTATATGAGGAAGGTAATCTGAACATAAAGTGTTTCATATATGAACAACATTGACTGAGTAATATGAACGTGGGAGTGCAAACACATATATATAGAAACTGGGACCGTGAATACGTGATAGCATGACCTATAAGCTAATACATAGTTTACTGATAACAGTCATGACTGATACTGAAACTGATAACATGGACTACTGTATCTGACAGTCCTGTATATACTGAAACCTGAAGAACGCCCTAATTTCTTTTACTGAGACTGATACTAAAAATGTGTGAAGTAATGTTTACCCGGCATGCCCCATGTATACCATTATGGCTAAGCTGGGGTCCAATCTCTGCCCCAACTGAAGGGGTATCAATACCGTGCCACAGGTAAGGACAGCCTGTAAATGACCCTTATCTGGCGGGTACTCAATGAGAACGGTGGGAACCTTAAACTGACGGGATAAGCCACCTCATCAACCCTAATCTAATAGTTTAAGATGTCTCAACCTACGCAAGCTATGTAGTTCTGGAACACAAGGATGACTACTAAGAATCACACCCTGAACTGGCAGGTGAGTTACCATCCTTAGGTTCACTCGGTGCTAACCTCTACTCCCATCTGGAGGGACTGGACATGAATAACTGACTGTGCATGACTTAATCGTACTGAATTCCATTGACAGGTGGAATATTACTGATATCTAACAACTGACTAAGATCATGAGGTTTTCCTAAGTCACATGACTGACTGAAGTCTATGGAATCATAGCTTGAGTTCGGATATCGTGAAACATGACATGGATCTAGGCACACAGCTATAGTTTTCGGGCACAAGTACCCCTAGAACTCGATGGAAGGAAACTGACACACATGACTGACTTGATCATAAGAGTAGAGTCCATAATTTAGAATATCATAAGTAGGGATCTCATACTAAGCATAGTTATCAACAATGTATTGCATGGAAATGATTTCATATAATATGGAAGTACTTGCACAATCTTAATATCATGTTCATTGCATAATCATATTAGCAACACATTCCAATAGCATAGAAGTTCATGTGGATTGCATGGTTATCATACATCTTGTTCATAAGTAGGATTTGCAAGTAAACATAGCAAAATCTCATAAGAATAGTTCATGAGTATTCCAACAACATTTACAAGGCACATTATCAACATAGAAGTCATTGGAACGTAAGGGCATATCATGAATCCTTCACTTAGTTACAATTTAGCTATATTGCATGATTTCTAGTTTCTTAGGCATTTTATCTAACACCTTACATGCACATCTTAAGCATAGGTGAAATCATCAAACTATACATCATGAACAACCAAATTTACATGTTTTCAACTTATATGATATCATGAAATTCAAAAAAACATATAAAGATTCCATCTTGAGAATCTCCCAATATCAACAACATGATCATCAACACCCAACAATATAGAAATCATACTTTATAATGAAAAAGAGGGTTTTTGAACTTTATGGATGAAAAGGATCAATAAATCAACTCACGCATACCTTAGAAGGAAGATTCTTGATGATTGATGGAGAAATTTCCTTGAAATCGGATCTTCAAGCTTAGTTATGCAACCCTAGTTGTTTTTCTCTTTTAGTGCTCTTGGATGATGAGCTTTGAGATGATAATAGGATTGTAATACGTTTAGAAGCTATATATTTCATATGGTTAAGACTAGGGACGTGTAAGGAATGTTAAAAGACTTAATTGCCATTAAAATACCTCAAAACGGCATATTTTTGGCACCTAGAATTGACTTAGGCAGCGCCCAAGTGATTGCCTAAGCTAGGTTAGGCGGCACCTAACTTATCGCCTATGCTTGGGTTGGGCACCGCCTAACCAATCGTCTATCCTTACTGTCTCTCACGAAAATAGGCATAACTTTTTGCTCGGGTATTGGATTAAGGCAAAATTGGTATCATTGGAAAGCTAATTCAATTCTCTACAATTTGATGGGTATAAATCAGTCCAAATAACACATTAAGATCGAGTTATAAGCGTTCAAATATGACCCTTGCAAAATCGAACGCTAAAACTTGATGGATTCAAAAACTCTTAGCTTGTATTACCTTAAGTGACTCATATGAACATGCTTAATGCATAATAAGCTATCCTATCACTAGGATATTCATTGTAAGTCATGTACTCAAGTATGAGTCACAAGATAGGAGATTTTATACATAGGAATACTTATTCACTTCCTAGCTTAGAAACATGCGGGGTATTACAATATCTCCCCCTTGGGAACATTCATCCTCGAATGAGAATTTACTGAGAAGGGATACAAGACAATAGAACCTAAACGAAACATGAAGAACTAAAACTGGATCTCTTGACTGACATGCTAAACATACTGAACTCATGCATATCTGATGCACGGACAACTAACACATGAATGCATGACTGAGTATAAAATGGTTAATAGGTACTAAGTTTATACTAGAAACATGAATGTGAAACTGAATAAGATTAAGGAGAACTATTACCTTGAGCTTGATCTGAATTGGCGGGGAAGAGGTGAGGATACTTGGTACGCATATCTGCGTCTGCTTCCCAAGTAGCTCCCTCATGAGACTGATTTCACCAAAGAACCTTGACTAGAGAGACTTCTTTGTTCCTCAATCTACAAGTTTGATAATCTAAGATTTCGACTGGAATCTCTTCATAAGAGAGGCTGTTCTAAATGTCGATGCTCTGAATAGGGACAACAACTGCTAGGTCACCTATGCACTTCTTTAGCAAACAGACATAGAAGACTGGGTGGACTGAGGCTATATCTGAAGGTAAATCAAGATCATAAGCTACCTTGCCGAAGCGACAAAGAATTCTGAACGGACCGACATACCAGGGACTGAGTTTCCCTTTTTTGCCGAACCTCTTCAATCCCTTCATAGGAGAGATCTTAATATAGACATAGTCATTGACCTCGAAATTGAGATCCTTTCTACGAACATCTATATAGGAGTTCTGTGAGCTCTGAGCAGCCCGGAGTCTCTCTCTGATCAACTGAACTTTCTCTAAGGAGTCGAATACTAAGTCAGGACCTATGATTGAGGCCTCACTAACTTCAAACCATCCAATCGGAGATCTACATCTCCTACCATAGAGAGCTTTGAATGGAGCCATCTGAATACTAGAATGATAGCTATTGTTGTATGCAAACTCAATCAAATGCAAGTGGTCGTCCCAACTTCCCTTGAAGTCAAATTGCACATGCCCTTAGCATATCTTCAATAGTCTGAATGGTCCTCTCTGCTTGACCATTTGTATGAGGATGAAATGTTGTGCTAAGATGGATTTGGGTACCGAGACCCTTTTGGAATGCATTCCAAAAGAGAGAAGTGCACTGGGTACCTCTGTTTGAGATGATAAATAGTAGAACACGGTGCAACCTGACTAACTCCCTGATATAGAGTTTGGCATAATCCTCGATGGAATAAGGAGTACGAACAGGAAGGAAATAAGCTGACTTGGTCACTCTATCTATAATGACCCAGACTGAATCATGATGATGACGAGTTCTAGGCAAACCCGTCACGAAGTCCATGTTAAATTCTTCCCACTTCCAAGTAGGAATGGTGAACTCTTGCATGGAACCACTAGGTTTCTGATGCTCTATCTTAACCTGCTGGCATATAGAGTACTTATCCACCAACTCTGTAATTTCTCTCTTCATCCCACTCCACCAATAGATCTCTCACATGTCGTGGTACATCTTAGTGGCCCCTGGATGAATAGAGTATCGTGCACCATGTGCTTGTGTAAGTATTCGCTGCCTCAATTCATCTATACCTGGAACACATAGATGACCCTGACAACAAAGAACACCATCTCCCCCTTGGGAGAAAATCTCAACTTTCTGATCTAAACAGACTCTTTGAGTTTGATAAGGCTAGGATCCCTGTCTTGTTTCTCTTTCACCTCGGAAACTAGATATGACTCTAAACTACTATGAACACATACACCACCCTCTGAAGAATCGACTAAGCAAACGTCTACTCTGGCAAGCGAAAGGATCTCCTAAGCTATCTTTTTCTTACTATCCTCAATGCGAGAAATATTACCCATGGAGAGTTGACTGAGAGCGTCGGCCATAACATCGTCCTTGCCTGGATAATAAAGAACACTCATGTCGTAATCCTTCAAGAGCTCTAACTACCTTCTCTGGCGAAGATTGAGATCTTTCTGGGAAAAGACATACTGGAGGATTTTATGGTCTATGAAGACATCTACATGAACTCCATAGAGATAATGCCTCCAAATCTTCAAGGCAAAAACTACCGCTACTAACTCAAGATCATAAATAGGAAAATTCTTCTCATGTGGATTTAACTGTCTGGAGGCATAGGCTATGACCTTAACAAGATGCATGAGGACACAACCTAAACCCACTCTGGATGTATCACAATAGACTACAGAACCATCTAAACCATCTGGAATAGCTAGAACTGGAGCGGAGGTGAGTCGAGTCTTTAACTCTTGAAAGCTCTTCTCGCATGAATCTGACCACTAAAACTTAATCTTCTTCTGATTCAATCTGGACATGGGAGATGAAATAAAAGAAAATCCCTCCACAAACCATCTGTAATAGCCATTCAAACCCAAGAAAATCCTAATATCTGATGGAGATACGGGTCTGGGCCATTTCTTACTGCCTCAATTTTCTGAGGATCTACTCTAATTCCATCACCGAAAACAATATGGCCAAGGAATACTACTGATCTTAGCCAAAATTTGCACTTACTGAACCTAGCAAATAACTAGTGATCCCTGAGATTCTGAAGAACAATCCAAAGATAGTCTGCATGATCACGATCTATGCGAGAACAGACCAGAATATCATCTATAACGACTATGACAAATATGTCCAAGTCTTGCTTGAACACACGGTTTATCAAATCCATAAAAGCTGTAGGGGCATTGGTAAGACCAAATGACATGACTGAAAATTTGAAGTGACCATACCGAGTATGGAAAGTTATCTTTGAAATGTCACATTCTCTAACTCTGAGCTGATGATAGCCTGATCTGAGGTCTATCTTGGAGAAGTAACTGGCACCCTGAAGTTGGTTGAATACATCATCAATTCTGGGAAAAGAATATCTGTTCTTGACCATTACCTTGTTGAGTTGACGGTAATCATTACACATCCTGAGAGAACTGTCTTTCTTACGCACAAATAACACTGGCGCACCCCATGGGGAAATGCTGGGTCTGATGAATCCCTTATCTAAGAGATCCTTCAACTACTCTTTCAGGTTCTTGAGTTCTGCTGGTTCCATTCTGTATGGTAGAATAGAAATAGGTTGAGTATCCAGAAGAAGCTCTAAGCCAAAGTCTATTTCCCTTTCGGGAGGAATGCCTGGAAGATTTTTGGGAAAGATGTCTGAGTATTCATTAACAACAGGGACTATTTCAAGGCTGGGATATTCAGAACTGGAATCTTTAAAATGCACGAGATAATACACATACCCCTGAGAAATCATTTTCCTTGCCCGAAGATAGGAAATAAGTTGACCCCTAAACGCTGAAATGCTACCCTTCCACTCTAAGAAAGGCTCATTTAGGAACTGTAACTGAACTATCCTATTTCTGCAATCAACTGTGGCATAGCAAGAATGAAGCCAATCCATGCCAAGAATGACATCAAAATCTGTCATCTCTAACTCCACTAAATCTGCTGATGTGGATTTCTGAGATATCATAATCGGGCATTTCCTGTATACCCACCGAGCTATGATGGTTTTACCCACTGGGGTAGAGACTGAGAAGGGCTCTACTAGGATTTCGAGACTGATTTCGAAATCGCCTTCTATGTATGTAGTAACAAAAGACAAAGATGCACCTAGGTTTAGCAAAGCATAAACATGAACATGGAAAATCTGTAACGTACCAATAACGACATCAGGTGAATTTTCTTGATCCTACCAGGACTGAAGAGCATAGATTTTGTTTGGACGTTGCTCACTGGTAGCACTGGAAATGGCACCCTGCTAGTTTTGGCGACTGGACTTAGCTATAGAATGATTTTGCTAACCCTGAAGACTTGACTGCAGACACTCCCTAATCCTATGGCCTATCTTGCCAGCACCAAAACAGACATCACTACCGGCTTTGTAAATGCCCTTGTGGTTCTTACCACAAGTCTGACAAAGGGGATTCATTCGGGTACTGTTAACACTGTCCTGAGATTTAGAGCCTGGCACTTTATCTCTATTGCCATCTCTAAACTTTGGCACTGGAGCGCTGGCAGAGATAGGAGCTGGAACAACTAACTTGGAGCAAAACTGTGAACGGTTTCCTCCATCTGACTTGGGGTGAGCAAAGTTGAAATTACCTGACCTTGCTCTCTTGTTCTGCCTCTCCCTAGTCTTAAACTTCTGCTCTTCTACTTGTTGGGCATGGTTTATGAGTCTGGCTAAGGTTATATCACCAATCAGCATCGTAGACCTACACTCATTTACCATGCTATCGTTGACCCCTGACACGAACTTGCTCATCTTAGCTCTATTGTCTGTAACTACATGAGGAGCATACCTGGCTAGCTGAGTAAATCTGAGAGAATACTCCTTAACCATCATATTCCCCTGCCTGAGGTTAATGAACTCAAGAACTTTGGCTTCCCTTAGCTCTTGGGGAATGAATCTGTCTAAGAAGTCCGTGACAAATTCCTCCCATTCGATAGGGCCTGTATCATCTAACCTCTCAGACTTCCACTATTTTTACCAATCATGAGAAAAATCCAATAACTGGTAAATGCACCTCTAAACTCTACATGGGAAACATGTTCGCCCAAAGGATCTTTGGGCGGAGGAGCTGGCTGGTTTCTTCTCTTTGGGGACATGGTCTAGAATAAGAGAAGAATGGATTAGACTGAGAGTTTAACATGTGATTATGCTCACTAGCATGACATGAATAATGAACAAAAGGGGACTGTTCCTAAAACATCTTATAAACTCCCGAACATAAATGTGGCACGCAACACACCCATGTACAAGACTCTACTAGATGTGGCTTTCAGACTTCCTATGACTCTATTGAACCTTAGGCTCTGATACCAAGTTTGTAACACCCTGATTCCCTGAACCGAAATGCTACACGGTGCTCATAACCCCGAGGGACCACAAGCTAACCCATGACTGATATCTGTACCTATATACTGTAAATAATAACATAATAATATGGAATACATAGAACTGTAAGGCCATAAGATTCAACTGAATAAAACCATGTGGGTGAAAATACCTAAAACAACTTAATCTGAACGTAAGTTTAAACATAAATCTGAAAGCCTCAAAACTATCTGAAACTAAAGAAATAAATAAATGAATCAAATCATATTGTCCTCAAATAAATTAGGACTCACTGTGTCTCTGCGACTGGAATGCTACCGCTACTGCTGGGCTGGAGCTTGTGTCTCAGAACCTATGGTGTAACATGAAAAGAAAGCACCATAGCACAAATGCATCTATACAACTAGAGTACTGAGTATACGAGGACGGTAAGCTAAACATAAAGGGTTTCATACATGAACAACAGTGATTGACTAATATGAACGTGGGAGTGCAAACACATATATATAGAAACTGGGACCGTGAATACGTGATAGCATGACCTGTAAGCTAATACATGGTTTACTGAAACTATCATGACTAATACTGAAACTGATAACATGGACGACTGTATCTGACAGTCCTGTATATATTAAAATCTGAAGAACGCCTTGAGTTCTTTTACTGAGACTGATACTGAAACTGTGGGAAGTAGTGTTTAACCGGCCTGCTCCATGCATGCCATTATGGAAAAGCTGGGGTCCAATCTCTGCCCCAACTGGAGGGGTACCAATACCATGCCATGGGTAAGGACAGCCTGTAAGTGACCCTTATTTGGCACGTACTCAATGAGAACGGTGGGAACCTAAACTGACGGGTTAAGCCACCTCATCAACCCTAATCTAACAGATTAAGATATCTCAACCTACGCTGGCTACATAGTTCTGGAACACAAGGATGACTACTAAGAATCACACCCTGAACTGGCAGGTGAGTTCCCATCCTTGGGTTCACTCGGTGCTAACCTCTACTCCCATCTGGAGGGACTGGACATGAATAACTGACTGTGCATGACTTAATCTTACTAAATTCCATTGACAGGTGGAATGTTACTGATATCTGACAACTGACTAAGATCATGAGGTTTTCCTGAGTCACATGACTAACTGAATTCTATGGAATCATAGCTTGAGTTCAGATATCGTGAAATATGACATGGATCTAGGCCCACAGCTATAGTTTTTGGGTACAAGTACCTCCAGAACTCGATGGAAGGAAACTGACACACATGACTGACTTGATCATAAAAGTACAGTCCATAATTTATAATATCATAAGTAGGGATCTCATACTAAGCATGGTTATCAACAATGTATTGCATGGAAAGGATTTCATATCACATGGAAGTACTTGCACAATCTTAATATCATGTTCATTGCATAATTATATTGGCAACTCATACCAATAGCATGGAAGTTCATGTGGATTGCATGGTTATCATACATCTTGTTCATAAGTAGGATTTATAATTAAACATATCATAATCTCATAAGAATAGTTCATGAGTATTAACATAGAAGTCATTGGAACGTAAGGGCATATCATGAATCCTTCACTTAGTCACAATTTAGCTATATTGCATGATTTCTAGTTTCTTAGGCATTTTATCAAACTCCTTACATGCACATCTTAAGCATAGGTGAAATCATCAAATTATACATCATGAACAATTAAATTTACATGTTTCCAACTCATTTGATATCATGAAATTCAAAAAAACATATAAAGATTCCATCTTGGGAATCACCCAATATCAACAACATGATCATCAACACCCAACAATATAGAAATCATACTTTATAATGAAAAAGAGGGTTTATGAAATTTATGGATAAAAGGAATCCATAAATCAACTCACGCATACCTTAGAAGGAAGATTCTTGATGATTGACGGAGGAATTTCCTTGAAATTGGATCTTCAAGCTTAGTTACGCAACCCTAGTTATTTTGCTCTTTTAGTGCTCTTGGATGATGAGATTTGAGATGATAATAGGGTTTTATTATGTTTAGAAGCTATATATTTTATAGGGTTAATTTTAGGGATGTGTAAGGAGTGTTAAAAGACTTAATTACCCTTAAAATAACTCAAAACGGCATGTTTTTAGCACCTGGAACTGACTTAGGTGGAGCCCAAGTGATTGCCTAAGCTAGGTTAGGCGGCGCCTAACCAATCGCCTATGCTTGGTTTGGGCGGCGCCTATCCTGACATAGTTACTGGTATGTTGCAGGTCTTTCACTTGCATGTTTATGCTTTACTAGACCCTGGAGCTTCTTTTTTTTTTGTAACTCCATATATATATGTCAATTTTGGTGTCAGACCCAAAACTCTGGCAGAGCCCTTTTCAGTGTCTATCCTAGTAGGTGTTTCCATTGTATCCAGACAAGTATACAGGAACTTTCTGATCATAATATCTCAAATATTTACTTCAATTGATCTCATGGAGTTATAGATGATGGATTTTGACGTCATTCTCGGCATGGATTGGCTCCACTCATGCTATGCCTCAGTTGATTGTAGACATAGAAAAGTTTATTTTCAATTTCCAAATAAACCAGTCCTTGAATGGAGGGGTAGTACTATAGCTCTTAGGGGTTAGTTGATTTCGTACCTTAGATCCAAAAAGATGATATCGAAGGGCTATATTTACCATCTCGTGTGAGTTAAAGACTCTAAATCAGAAAATCCTACTCTTGAGTCAGTCCCAGTAGTAAAAGAATTCTCAGATGTGTTTCCTGAAGATCTTCCCGGAGTTCCTCCCGAAAGAGAAATCAACTTCGGAATAGACCTTCTCCGAGATACTCAGTCTATATCTCTTCTGCCATATAGAATGGCTCCATCTAAACTCAAAGAGTTGAAATAATAGTTTAAGGATCTCCTAGATAAGGGATTCATCAGGCCCAGCATCTCCCTGTAGGGCACACCTATTCTATTCATGCGTAAGAAAGATGATTCTCTCAGAATATGCATAGACTATCGTCAGTTGAACAAGGTCACAGTTAAGAATAAATATCCACTTCCTAGAATCAATGATTTTTTTGACCAACTTCAGGGTGCTAGTTACTTTTCCAAGTAGACCTCGGATCGGGCTATCATCAGCGTAGAGTCAGAGAATATGATATTTTGAAAATAGCTTTCTGAACTCGGTATGGTCACTTTGAATGTATAGTCATGTCCTTTGGTCTCACGAATGCCCTAATAGCCTTCATGGACTTGATAAACCGAGTGTTCAATTAGTACTTGGACATGTTCTTCATAGTCTTCATTGATGACATCCTTGTTTACTCTCGTAGCGAAAATAAGTATGCAGACCACCTCAGAGTAGTGCTTCAGACTCTTAAAGCTCATCAGTTTTTTGCTAAATTCAATAAGTCTGAATTCTGGCTAAGATTAGTAGCTTTCCTTGGCCATATTATTTCTAGTGATGACATTAGAGTCGATTCTCCAAAGACCAAAGTGGTGAGAAATTGCCCTAGACCCATCTCTCTATCAAATATTAAGAGTTTCGTGGGTTTAGCTGGTTATTACCATCGGTTTGTTAAAGGTTTTTCTTCTATTACATCCCCCATATCCAGATTGACTTAGAAAAAAGTTAAGTTTCAGTGGTTTGATTCCTGCAAGAAGAGTTTTCAAGAGTTGAAGACCCGACTCACCTCAGCCCCAGTTCTTACACTACCAGATGGTTCAGATGGTTTTATCGTGTACTGTGATGCATCCAGAGTAGGTTTGGGTTGTGTCCTCATGCAGAGAGGTAAGGTCATAGACTACACCTCCAGACAGCTTAAACCTCATGACAAGAATTATCCAACTCATGATTTTGAGCTAGCAGCGGTAGTATTTGCCTTACAAATTTGGAGCCATTACTTATATAGGGTGTATGTATATGTGTTCACAGATCACAAAAGCCTTCAGTATGTGTTCTCTCAGAAAGATTTGAATTTGCGTCATAGAAGATGGTTAGAGCTATTGAAGGATTATGATATGAGTGTTTTGTATCATCCAGGAAAGGCCAATGTAGTGGTTGATGCTCTCAATAGAATATCTATGGGTAGTGTAGCTCATGTTGAGGATGGTAAGAAGAAGTTAGCTCAGGAAATTCATCAGCTTGCCCGACTAGGTGTCTATTTACTCTATCCAGCAGAAGGTAGTGTATGGGTGAAAAGTAGCTCAGAGTCATCTCTAGTTTCCAAGGTGAAGGAAAAGCAGGATAGAAATCCCAGTCTAGTTAAGTTAAAAAGATTAGTCAAAGATCAGAAAGTGGAGGTTTTCTCCCAAGGGGGGGATGGTGTTTGCGTTATCAGGGTAGATTGTGTGTGCCTGGTGTAGATGAGTTGAGGCAATAAATTCTTGAAGAAGCGCATGGTGCGCATTACTCTATTCATCCAGGGCCCACTACGATGTACCGCAATTTATGGGATATCTATTGGTAGAGTGGGATGAAGAGAGATATTTCAGAGTTTGTAGCTAATTTCTCTACATGTTAGCAAGTTAAGATTGAGCACTAGACGCTTGGTGGGTTCATGCAGGAGTTCAGTATTCCCATGTGGAAATTGGAAAAAGTGAACATGGACTTTGTGACAGGTTTGCCTCATACCCATCGTCAGCATGACTCTATATGGGTTATCATAGATAGGATAAATAAATAAATTCATTTTTTACTAGTTCATACCTCTTACCCAATCGAGGACTATTCCAATCTCTACCTCAGAGAGTTGGTTAGGTTGCATGGTGTTCCCTTATCTATCTTCTCAGATAGAGGTACTTTGTTTGCCTCTTATTTCTAGAAAGCATTCTAATAGGGTCTTGGTACCCAAGTCCACCTCAGTACAGCCTTTCACCCTTAAAATACGGTCAAGAAGAAAGGACCATTCAGACTCTTGAGGATATGTTGAGAACATACAATGTTAATTTTAAAGGTAGTTGGGATGACCAATTGCCTTTGATTGAATTCAAATACAATAACAGCTATCATTCCAGTATCCATATGGCTCCATTTTAGGCCCTCTATGGTAAGAGATTTAGATATCTAATTGTTTGGTTTGAAGTAGGTGAGGCCGCAGTAGTAGGGCTTGACTTGGTGTTTGATGCGTTAGAGAAGGTTCAGTTGATCAGAGAAAGTCTTAGGGCTACCCAAAGCCAACAGAAATTGTATACTGATGTGAGAAGAAAGAATCTCGAGTTTGAGGTCGGTGATCTTGTGTTCTTGAAAATATCTCCCATGAAGGGAGTGAGGAGATTCGGCAAGAAAGGGAAACTCAATCCCTGATATGTCGGTCCCTTCAGAATCCTCAATTATTTTAGAAAGGTAGCTTATGAGCTAGAGTTGTCTTTAGATTTAGCCTCAGTACACCCAGTATTCAATGTCTCATTGTTAAAAAAGTGTATTGGTAATCCAGCTATAGTTGTTCCCTTAGAAAGTGTAGATATTCAGAACAGTCTTTCCTTTGAGGAAGTTCCAGTCAAAATTCTTGATCATCAAGTTCGTAAACTAAGGAAAAAAGAAAGTTTCACTAGTCAAAGTTCTTTAGCGAAATCAGTTCGTTGAGGGAGCCAAGTACCCTCATCTCTTCTCCGCGAATCCAAATTCAATATAAGGTACCAAATCTTCTTAAGATTTTTCTTTATCATGCTCAGTTTCAGTTGCACATCATGTTTATGTCAGTCGTGCATTCATGAATCAATTCAGTCATGCATTTTATGCATCATACCTTCATATTTATTATGTAATCTCAGTCCCTCAGTTCCATCAGCTTAACCAGTTTCATTCGGGGATGAATCATCCCAAAGGGGAGATATTATAACACCCCGTATTTCCCTAGCATAATCTAAGTCCAAGCGCATGAGTATTCCTATATAAATTTCTGAAATGATTATTATTTTTTATATTAGAGCCTTCCATTACATAGGAAATTGAATTAGCTTTCCAACAATATAAAATTCACCTAAATCCGATAACCGGGTAAGAAGTTATGGCAATTTTAAGTTTCAGTCACAAAACCTCATCATTTTAACCTTTAGCGCTTCGCGGAGTAGGCCAATCTCCCATTTGGAAAATTCCAGTGAGGGTCAATGATTTTGGCGCGTCGCGCCATAGGTCAACCTGACATTTGTCAATTTTTAGTAAGGTATCACGATTTTGGCACTTCACGCCATAGGCCAATTTGGCATATGTCATTCTCCAGTGTTGAAGCGCGATGCCAACGCTTCACGGAGAACTTTTAGGTCCCAATTAGTGAAGGATCATAATTTCCCCGCGTCACGCCATAGACCAGTTTTCCAGTTGTCAATTTCCATAACAACGCGCGATAGTGCCGTGTCGCGCTAGGGGTCCAAATTAAGGGTGTCAAGTACGCCGGGCTGACCCAGCCCTACCCGTCCCGAACCGGCCCACCTAAATAAACTGGCCCAGTTTGACCCGGACTGGTAAGCCCAAGGTCTTTAGGGCACCGGGTACCAGGCTGATTTTTTTTATTTGGGCCCGGTTAACCCAGCCCGGACTAAGCCTGCCGATTAATCGGCCCGGATTAATTTTTTTTTAATTTTGAATTTTGGGCCAAACTAGTCGTTAGCCCAATGGCTATATAGTCGTTTTTGGATCAAAACAGCTAGTTTGGGCCCATTAATTAAAAAAATATTTTTACTTTTAAAGATATTTTTTTAATCCCAAAAAATATTCTATAAATACCCTACACCTCCAAATCATTTTTCACATAATTTTTCACTCTCTCAAATCTCAATTCTCAATTCTCAAATATTCAATATATTTAATTTCCTAAAGTTCTCACTTAAATTTTTTAATTTTACGTTTACAAAGTACGAGTAGAAGTTTCTAAAGTCGCAACCTTCGGATACTTCCGGAATTTTGTATTGTCGTTCCATCTCTTACGTTTAATTTTTATTTATTGTATTAATTGTTGAATATTTAATTTTATTATATTTGTGTATTTTGATTTTTTTAAGTTTAGTTTAATTTATACAATGGATAAATTAAGAAACCTCGCTACTAAAGGTGTTAAAATTTTTTGTCCCGGAAGCGGTAGTGGTAGTAAAAAGCGAATTACTAGCGGTAGAGGTACTTTAAGTAGTAGATATACCCGTGTGCCTTTGCCTCCGATACCACTTGGTACACCTTTTGAGGAAGAAATAGGTGTAGGTGCTCACGATATGGATTATGTAGAAGCTCAGAAAAATTACGGTATAGAAGAAGAAAATAAAGTAGATGCGATTAATTTAGACGTAGATGATGAAAATATTGGTGAGACACCCGCTGTAGAAAATACTAACGTTAGATTTAAATCAGTTAATCTCCCTTCCCGTCCTCCTCGTGCCCCAAAACCTCCTAAAACAACTAGTATTGCATGGCAATTTTTTAAACGTATATCAGATACTGAGGTGCAATGCAATATCTGTCAACAAATATATAAGCATAAAAAGGGAGGCAAGAAAGGGGTACGAGTACATTAATGAGATATATAGGTGATGCTCAAGAAAGAGAGTTAAAAATTGCACGAGGTAGTAGGGATGTTGGTGGGCCAACGCAAACTAGAATGGATCCAGTAACCGGTCAGGTAACGAAGAAGTATAATAAATTGAGGAACTGGGAAGAAATAGCTAAAATGGTAGCTGTGGGTTGTTTGCCTTTTATTTTCCTTGTGCTGATGCCTTTATTCATTATATTCAAGCAATTTATACTCCTATGTTTAATGGTATTCGTAGAAGTACTTGTAGGACCAATATTTTTAGACTTCATTCACAATATTATTTTTATTTATCAACATTGTTAAAAAATATTCAATATAGATTGTCCCTAACTTCTGATCTTGGTCGTGCTGTAAATAAAAATGATTATTTAACCGTTACTTGTCACTGGATGGATAGTAATTTTGAGATACAAAAACGTATTCTTGCTTTTATATATGATGAAGATCGTAAACATACTGGAGATTTTATTGTTGATTCTATCGTTAAAGTTGTCGGATTTTATGGTATCGAAAATAAAATCTTATGTATTGCTTTTGATAATGCTTCTAACAACAAGACTGCTATAAAAAAAATTAAAATCTGAGCATCTTCGTCGTTGCCTAAAATTTTTCATATTAAGTGTGCATTTCATACATATAATTTCATTGTAAAAGATGGTTTTAAATTTTTTGAGCTTTATATTGAAAAAATTTGTCTTGCTGTTGGTTTTATTCAAGGAAATAATCATAGATCGAGAATTAGAGAATTTAAAGTTAAATGTCAAGAAAATGGGATGTCTGAGGAAATTGATATTAGATGGAATTCTACGTATGACTTTTTAAAAAGTTGTTATAAATATAGAGTTCCTATTACACTAGCCTTTAACCAACATTGCGGTTCATTTGTTAATTCTGCTAATTGCATCCTACATGATTCTAATTAGGTTGTAATTAATGTTCTTGTTAAGATTTTAGAAAAAATTTATGTAGCTACGGTTGAATTTTCTGATGCTTATTATCGTACTATTTGTAATATTTTGGAATATATAGCCGATATTTCTGGTTTGCTCAAAGAATATAAAAATAAAGAAGGTTATAAAGAAGTTGTTGGTGTCATGTTTACTAAATTTAAAAATACTTTTTCCCGATTCCTCATATTTACTTGGTTGGTGCTATGCTAACTCCGTACATGAAATATAATACTATGTGCCACTTTAGTACTATTATTTATGCTAACTTAGAAATAAATACTAACAATGATTCTGAACAAGTACAACCTGATTTGTGGATGGCTATGAGTGATAAGAATGAATACATAGAAAATTTATATAATCACTATGTTGATTTATTTGATTTAGCCGTACCTACAAATATCACTCCAACTGTCGCTCCTCATCCTCCCGAGGAGCCATTATCTTCTAAAAGGTCGGCACATAGTGGTTTTCCTGATTTCTTTTATGATTTACCTTGTTGGAACATTGTTGATGAGAAAGCTTACACATCAACTTATCGGGAAGAGGTGAAATATTATCTTCGGTCGCCGCCAGAGTATCGCAGACGATGGATTAACACGTTGGATTGGTGGAGGAGTATGAAATACAATATCCTATGCTTTCAAGATTAGCTAGACATATCTTGAATGTTCCAATGTCAACTATTGCATGAGAGAGCTCTTTTAGTCAGGGATGACAGCAGCTTGGAGACAACCGACACTCATTGGGAAGCAATGCAATGAATGCTCTAAGTTGCCTCAGATATTGGATTAGAGCGGAAAGACGAAACCAAGGAATGGAACCGGAGCCGAAAGACGAGCTGAAACTTGAAGAAATTATGTCTTCATGGGAGAACTCAGCAAAATCAAGTCCAATGCATGGTTTGCCCCCGTTGACTTCGACTATCCTATGCAAGTTCCCGTTAATATTAACTTGAATGAGTTGGAAAAAATGATGCATAATGTGTAGATTTTTCATTCATGTAAATTATAAATTTTGGATCATTTCGCAATCAATAAAATTCCTCAAATTCATTCACTCCTTAGTCCTTACTTTGTAATTTTTTTCATTTAATGATTTAAATTGAATTTCTAGTTTAAATTAAAAAATTACTTCTAATATATTATTAATTTACTATCAAGTATTATTAATTTATTATATTAAGTAGCATATATTTTGTATATTTGTGTATATATTTTCTATAGTTGTGTATATTTAACGTCTACATGTGTATATGTTTCATAAATTAGTATATAACTATATATATATATATATATATATATATATTGTAATGTATATATATTGTAGTATATTTTATTTAAAGTAGTACATATACATTGAATGGTGTGTATACATGTGTATAGATCTTCAATAGATGTGTATATTTAACGTATACATGTGTATATGTTTTATAAATTATTACATAACTATATATATATTATAATGTATATATATTGTAGTATATTGTATTTGAAGTAGTACATATATATTGAATGGTGCGTATATATATATATATGTATATATCTTCTATAGACATGTATATTTAACGTATACATGTGTATATGTTTTATAAATTAATATATA
>NC_061120.1:110937567-110970772 GCF_002878395.1 Capsicum annuum | reverse complement strand
ATATATATATATATATATATTGTAATGTATATATATTGTAGTATTTTATATTTAAAGTAGTACATATAATTGAATGGTGCGTATACATGTGTATCTATCTTCAATAGATGTGTATATTTAACGTATACATGTGTATATGTTTCATAAATTAGTATATAACTATATATATATATATATAGATAGATAGATATAGATATATATTGTAATATTTATATATTGTAGTATATTTTATTTAAAGTAGTACATATACATTGAATAGTGCGTATATATGTGTATCTATCTTCTATAGATGTGTATATTTAACGTATACATGTGTATATGTTTTATAAATTAGTATATAACTATATATATATATATATAGTTATATATATATATATATATATATATATATATATTGTAATGTATATATAGTGTAGTATATTTTATTTAAAGTAGTACATACACATTGAATGGTGCGTGTACATGTGTATAAATCTTCAATAGATTGTGTAGCTTAATTCTCAAAAAATCCACCCACGAGCTATATGGGTTCAGCTCCCCCGATTGAAAGGGCCTCAGTGTGTGTTAGTCACATGAACCAGGGGAATGAAGGAAGACCAAGGAAAGCCCAAACCCCACATCAAACAAAGATACAATCTATCAATAGTGTGAACCACACACAGAGGTCATCAAGACCAAACCTCATGACGGCAATCACGAATTTCCAGTGTCCGTCCTTCGAACCCACACCTTTACGGCTAGCTATCACGACCCTCATTATTTCCCCATTAAAACCTTATACATATAACTAAACCACCAATTCTAGGATTCAATTGTATATGTACCGTCATACCGACTATAGATTGCAAGCAATGCCACCAGCCAACACTTAGGCGAGTCTTTCATACCCCGCAAACTCCATTATTAAAATCACTGGGGGATTTCTTCGTACCCAACAAGATTTTCAAAACCAGCGTTAACCATTTAACCATTTTTTTCCATGCATTAGTTTCAAGAAATAGTCAAACCAAACACTTTGGGGATTCCATGGTACCCCTAGTTCAAAGTCCCACCTTTCTCATAACTACTAACCAGTTTGATAGAACAAGGTTAAGGCTATAACCACTTAAAGAGTCACAAGTTTAAAGCAATTTACCACTATCAAGTTCAACCACTATAACCATGCAACCACATGATCAAAACCATAACTAAATCAAGAAAACCCATAATTAAACCATGAGAAACAATATTCTTCTATGAACAACGGGGTTATAACCAGTTAAAGAGTCACAAGTTTAAAGCAATTTACCACTATCAAGTTCAACCACTATAACCATGAAACCACATGTTCAAAACCATAACTAAAACAAGAAAAACCATAATTAAACCATAAGAAACAATATTCATCAATGAACAACCAAAACCCCAACCTTTATTTCAAAACCATACAAATACCATAAAAACCATAACTTAAAACATAAGATTTTTATAAATTAATAATGAGGGAGGAGTAATATGCCTTAGACACAAAGAAGCACGGAGAAAAATCACCCTTGAAAGCCTTAATTAATTAGCCTGATGAAACCTTACCTTTTTCTTAAACAGAAAGTTTGAGAGAGAATTTGAGAGTATTTTACTGGGAATAATGTGTTAATGAAGTCCCAAAGGATATTTTAAGTCGTGGTATCAAAGGGACTTAAAGTGGGAAATGTCCAGAATGCCCCATACTTAAAAAGCTGTAAAAAGGTCGCATGTGGTTACGAGTCAACCCCTTGACTCGTGACCACAACCTAAGACTCGTACCCTTGAGTCGTCACTAAGATAATGAGTTGGACTCCCATACACTATCCACCATACAACTCCATAATCCCACCCGTGACCTAACCATACGATATCCAAGACGGAATCTAAGGGATTAGACACTGGACAACATACGACTTAACCCTACCACTCATAACCTATGCTCACAGCTCTTAATGAGCCACTCGTACCCAGAGCCTATCCAAGCCACTGAGTTACTAATTTAACTAAGTATCATTCTAATGACTTGTCACCACCCCTAACGACTTATACCACCAAGTCGTTACCAAGACCGAAACCCCAACTACCAACCACTGGATACCTAACAACTAGGTTCACCTGACCCATACCCACACTATATGACTCGTATGATGAGTCATTGCTAGGACAGTGAGCTCTAAGCTGAAGAATATTCCAAGGTACAAAACCTACTGTGTTTCAATTCTCCCCACTTGGATCATTCATCCTTGAATGATGGGACAAGGAAGTGACTAGCATAACTAAGCCTCCAAACATCTCTACTTTTACCTTTAAGACTAAAAACAGATTACCAAGGAATTCACAATCTACCTTTAACAAAGATAAAACACAAAGATGTTAAGAAAACACACACCTTAAACCCGATATTCTGGAATGAGAAATAAGAATAGATACTTGGACTTCATGTCGTCTTCAGTTTCCCAAGTAGCCTCTTCGACCTTGTGGTTTCTCCATAGAACCTTTATAGAAGCTACATCCTTTGTCCACAACCGTCGAATCTGTCAATCCAAGATTTCAATAGGGACCTACTTATAAAATAGGGAATTCAAAATACTAATATCCTTGATAGGCACAATTTGCAACGGATCACCCACACTTTCTTAACATAGAAACATGGAACACCGGATGAATGGAGCTCAAACGAGAAGGCAACTACAACTCATATGAAATATTACCAACCCTTCTCAAAACCAAGTATGAACCAACAGACCAGGGACTAAGCTTCCCCTTCTTTAAAAACTATATCACTCCCTTCATGGGAGACACCTTCAAGAACACCCTACCCCCAACCTCAAACTCTAACTTCCTACGCCTCACATATGCATAAGACTTTTGGTGACTTTGGGCAGCTTTAAGTCTATCTCGAATCACCATCACCTTCTACATGGGTTAGTGAACCAAATCTGGAGCAAACAAGTCTGTCTCACCAACCTCAAACCACCCAATAGGAGACCTATACCTCCTACCATACAAGGCCTCAAACGGAGCCATCCCAAAGCTAGAGTGGTAGCTATTATTTTATGCAAACTCTATAAGAGAAAAATACTTAATGCAACTACCATCAAAGTCAATCACGCAAGCGTGAAGAATATCTTCTAATGTCTGTATAGTTCTTTCTGCTTACCCATGTAACTATAGGTGGAAAGCAGTACTAAGACTCACCTTGGACCCTAAACCTTTCTGAAATGACTGCAAAAAGTATGATAAAAACTGCATGCCATGATCCAAGATAATTGAAATAGGTACCCATGCAAATTCATAATCTCTTGGAGGTACAACCTTTCATAATCCACTACCAAAAAATTAGTCCTCACTGGTAGAAAAGTGAGCATACTTAGTCATCCTATCCACGATTACTCAAATCAAATCAAACTGATTCCGAAGTTGGGGAAGACCGATAATAAAATTAATGATGATCACTTTCCACTTCCAAATAGGAAACTCAATTTCTTGATATAACCCTTCGGGCCTCATGTGCTCAACATTCACTTGTTGGCACAGCATGCACTTAGCCATAAAACTAGCCACATCCCACCTTATATTATTTCATTAATACATCTCCTTAAGGTCATGATACATTCGTCGAGCCAGGATGAATAGCATAGCGCGACTCATGCAACTCAGCCAAGATGCTCTCTTGTAATCCATCCACATCTAGAACGCACAATCTCGCTTGATAATGTAATGTACCATCACCAGTAACCTCAAAATAAATTACTTTCTGTCCACCTAAATCACTCTTGATCCTCATTAAGATAGGATCTAACACCTAACTTCCCTTTCACCTCAGCACCCAGGGATAACTTTGCTACCTCCTGAAAAAAATACCATCATTCCCAAAGTCCAAGAGGCAGAATCTAAGGTTAGCCAAATGGTGCATATATTTCACTGATTCTCACTTGCTAGACTCACCATAGATAACCCGCTAAGAGCATTAGCAGCCACATTAGCTTTACCTAGATGATAGTGGACACTCATGTCATAATCCTTGAGAAACTCAAGCCATCTCATTTGCTTGAGATTTAGTTATTTTTAAGTAAACACATATTACAGGCTCTTATAATCTGAAAAGATATCCACATGCACTCCATACAAATAGTAACACCAAATATTCAATGTGAACACCATAACTAATCGCTCCAAGTCATGAGTTAGATAATTCTTCTCATGCACCTTTAACTGTCTAGAGGCATAAGCTATAATCATCTTGCCATGCTGCATCAAAACGCAACCAAGCCCCACACGGGATGCATCATAATAGACTACAAAACCATTTGTGCCTTCAGGCAAAGTCAAGATCAGAGATGAAGTTAACTTATTCTTCATCTTTTCAAACCTACCCTCACAAGTATCAAACCATAAAATATTTACCTTCTTCTGAGTTAACTTAATCAACGGGGCAGCTATAGTTGAAAAACTTTCCACAAATCTCTTATACTAACAAGCTAAACCCAAGAAGCTCTGAATATCGATTTGAGTCGTAGGTATAGGCCACTTCTTAACCACTATAACCTTCTGCAGATTCACCATAATCCCTTCACTAGAAATGACATGACCTAGAAAAGTGGCAACATTCAACTAGATTCATACTTTGAAATTTGTCATACAACTATTGATCTTTCAAGATCTGCAATACAATGCAAAGGTGATCGGTATAATCCACCTCACTATTCAATTATACCAAAATATCATCAACGAACACAATGATGAAAAAATCTAGAACTTGACAAAAGACTCTATTGATCAAATCCATTAATATTGCCAGTTCATTAGTCAATCCAAAAGACATAACTATAAACTCAAAATGCCCATACTTGGTACGGAAAGCAGTCTTAGGAATATCCACCTCCCTAATATATAGCTGGTGATACCCAGACCGTAAATCAATCTTGGAGAAAAACTTAGCACCCTGAAGTTAATCAAATAAATCATCTATCCATGAAGAAGATACTTATTCTTTACCGCCACCTTATTTAGTTGTCGGTAATCAATGCACATTTGAAGGGAACCACCCTTCTTATGAACAAACAATACCAGTACACCCCATGGAGACACACCTGGATAGATAAAACCCTTGTCTGAAAGATCCTTTAGTTGCTCCTTAAGCTTCTTCAACTCCACTGGAGCGATTCTATATGGGGGGAATAGAAATAGGATGAGTGTCTAGAACAAGATAAATCCCAAAATCAATATCCCTATTAGGAGGGCCACCAGAAAGGTCGTTAGGGAAGACCTCAGGAAATTCATTCACCACCAGGATATAATATAAAGAAGGACCCTCTGAGTTTGAATCTTTAACTCATACCAAATGATAGAGACACCTCTTGAAAGTTAATCTCTGGACTCTAAGATATGATATAAACATCCCCTTAGGTGCTAAATAATTGCCCTCCTATTTAATAATTGTCTCATTAGGGAACTTAAAGATGATGTTATGGTTCTAACAGTCTAGAGAAGCATATCACGAGTGCAACCAATCAATCCCTAATATTATATCAAACTCAACCATGTCTAATTCAAACAGATCAACCAAAGACTCCCGACCACTCATAGATACCACAGAACCTTTATAAACTCTTCTAACCACTACAGAGCCACCTACAGAGGTAGAAACAGAACAAGGGTCTGAAATACACTTGGGACCAAAACTAAAATACACAGCCACAAATGGTGTCATACATGAAAGAGTGGACCCTGGGTAAACTAAATAGGAAAAGAGTTTCAACATACCAGTAACGACATCCGACGATGCCTCGAACTCCTAACAGGTAGTAAGAGCATAGAGTCGATTCCGACCAGTGACTAATAGATAAATAGTTGGTCACAAATGATACTATTTATTTACAAAAATAACTCTTAATGAAAAATATATTACTCGTTATTGAGTAATGACTATATCACTATTAAAAAATTATCGAATACAAACATTGTGTTATCAAATATACATGAATCATTCACGAATGATTCATGAAGTTATATATCTTCAGTGAGTGTTCTCTATATATCTTGGTTGGTGGGTTGTTTTTTTCTTAGAGAAATTCATATATTGTACAATAATAATTGTCCAAATTTAAAAAGAATATATTAAAGAATGAGAATAATACATGAAAATCATATTTCATAAATTAGAAATTTCATATAAAAGAGGTACTAATATGCCTAGAGTTAAGTTCTCCATAAATACAAAAAGTAAAAATGTTTAATTAATACAAGAAGAAGTGTGTTGTAGTGAAAGAGAAGTGTGTTTTAGGGTTACAAGAGGATAATTTTGGAATAAGTAAGAATTATAAGGGACACAAATATCTTTTACTTGATCAACTTTTAATGGACTATAAGCTAAAAATAATAGGAAATGGACAACTTCTAGCTTTTGTCTTTTAAAAAGTCAAAATTGACTTTTTTAAGCAACTTTTAAATTTGCCAAACACTTCTAAAAGTAAAAAATGGATTTTAAGTTATTTTGCCCAACTTATAATCTTATCCAAACACCCTCTAGGTTACTCTGTCGGATCAGTAATTAAAAAGACACTATCTTTTATTCTATTATTCATATTAGTCATTAAAAAGAAGCTATCTTTTCTTCCAGTAAATAAAATAAACACAAACATAGAAAATAATGAACTACAAACTACTTATTTAGATAAATAACTGCTAAATTATTCACACCTTCGGCATGACCATCAATTTTCAAGTAGAAAAGAATAGGGGACAGTCTATGTTCAACTCTTCTTTAATCAATACCCTACATCGTACTGATCTTGATTTTCCAAAATAATGAAAAGAGACATACCTTGGCATGTTGTGGGACATCATTTGTTCCATAGGTAGCATATTTTTTGTTTTTTACCTCTCCTTGGGAGCTCTTTTTTTTTCTCTCTTTGTAATTTGAATCCATAACTTTAGAATTGGAGGTGGAGGGTGTTTACCATCCAAGCAACCCTCTTAGAGTGGCATATTTGTTTCACATATGATATACAAATATACATTAAATTCTTAGGTAATTCATGCACTACAAAAATATTTAAACTCATTCAAAGGGTCATCCATATATAATACTAATACATAGTGAAGAACTATGTAAGGTTTACAGTAAGTTAGTATCTATAATACTCAACCACCAAAATGAAGTTGATCATGGCCGATCGATCCAGCAAAAATCCAATGGAAGTCCTCTATGATGTTCTAGTAAAAGTGGACCGATTCTGTAACGCCACAAATTAGTACCCGGAATGCCACACGGTGCTCATGACCTTGAAGGACCACAAGCTAACCCATGACTAATATCTATAACTGAGCATACATAACATACTATATAAATGTGGAATAAAAGGATGAAAAGCCATAAGGTTCAAAAATCTGTTAAAACATAACATCTGGAGATATGGTATATCAATACTAAAATAACTAAAATAACTGAATGGACATGCTAGTTTGAAAGCCTCTAAATTGTTTGAAAATTATGGAGTTGATGGGACATAACCCCAAATAACTCTGTCTACTAAAACTGAAACAATGAAGTAATGATACAATCATGCTATCCTCGAATGATGAGGATTCACTGCAAATCTACTGTTGCTAGCTCAATCTGAAGCTAAGTGCAATCGGGAACTTAAGCGTCCGAACCTATGGTATAAAACACCATAGCGTAGAAGAAAAGTACGCATCAGTACGTCTGAATATACTGGTATGAAAAATGAGGTAGGTTGAATGCATGGGGTTCATATGCATGAACAATACTAACTGACTTAATAACATGAACGTGAGAATACACACATGAATACGTAACTATAAATAAGATCGTAATAATACTAACAACTGAGTCTGAATATTGATAACATAAGTTTCGTATACTGATATACTATTAACTGAGTGATTGTGTCTGACAGTCTTGATTCTAATGGAACTAGCTAAGTTTCGTACTGAACTGATGTATTGGACAGTCCTGAATCTGAAGAACTATCTGAGTTATTTTATTGAGATTGTCGAAAGTAGTCATCTAATCGACATGCCCTTTTTATGTATAAAGTTGGGGTCCAATCTGTAACCCCAATTAGAAGGGTGTCAATACCGCACCACTAGTAAGGACAAGCTGTGAGTGACCCTCATCTGGTAGTATCCCTAAAGAAAAATGGTGGGACCCTCAACTGGCAGTGTTAATCCACCTCATCAACCCTAAACTGGCAGTGTTGATGTCTAAACCTATGCTGGCTACATAGTTCTGGAATGCAAGGATTGCTTCTAAGGATCACACCCTCTACTGTCAATGGGTGTCCTCATCCTTGGGTTAGCTCGATGCTGAATCCTACTTTTAACTGAATAGACACTGATTTGATTATACTGAGATGAACTGGACTGAGATCACTGAATTTTATGGATGGACAGAATATTACTGAATTCTGTTAACTGACTGAGTTCATAAGATTACGAAGTTTTCCTGAGTCATGTAACTGACTGAATTCTATTGAGTTCTTAAACTAACTGAGAATACTATTGATCATGGCGTGACTGAGGTTATCATGAAACTGACACTGGCTCTACGCATAAAGCTAAATTATCGAGCACAAGTACCCCCAAGACTCAATAGCATGAAACTGACAAGACGTGACACTTCTTAAACACATAACCATAGTTAACAATTCATAGTACAACCGTTGGGGATTTTCATGAAGTATTTGCATGTCATAAGCTTACACATGAATAGGAATACATATAAACATGTCATAATTTCTTAAGTCTAATCTCATGAGCATTCCACCAAACCATTACAATGCATGACAATGACATGGAGGTCATTGTGAACATAAGGGTAAAGCATGGATTCAGCAATCTGGTCACAATTGAGTCATAAAGCATAATTCTTATTCTCTTAGGCATTTTAGCAAACACCTTGCATGCATAACTTGAGGCTTAGGCATAAACATTACGGGTGTGCATCGGTCGATTCGGTTCGGTTTTACGTGTTATTGGTTCGGTTTATCAGTTTTCAATTTTTAAATATGTAAAACCAATAACCAACCAATAACATATTTTCTTATCGATTTCGGTTTATCGATTTTTGATCCTTAATGGTTCGATTTTTGATTTAACCAATAAAAAAATACTTATAAAATTGAAATAGTAACAACTAACATAAAAAAATAAAATCTTAATTACTGCCAAAATCTATGCAATGCATTTTAGTTTACAAGAATCTTCAAACTTGAATTGAATGTTAGGAAAAAAATTGAATCCTAATTTTTGGAAGCTATAAATGCTTCAAGCTTTTTATTACGATAATAGCCAAACTTTATATTGTGCCTTTGTTGACCTGAATAGGTTAATACTTTGTGAATCACTAAACTATGAATTAGTAGTGCATATAATCTATATACATACACACACACACACATATATATACACACATATATATAGATAGATAAAGAGAGAGAGATTTAAATATATAACATAAATAGGAATAAAACAATAACTTAGTGTATCCTTATTAGGTTATCGGTTTAACTAATAACCCAATAAGCTAAAATCAATACTGAACCATTTACCCAATAAAATTTTTTTATAAAACCAATAAAAAACCAATAAACTAATAACCCAATACAAATAACCCAGTAATATTTTTATCGGTACGGTTTATCGATCGTTTCGATTTTTGCACAGCCCTAATAAACAGTAAAGTAATACACATGGCAACATTATTCACTTCAAATACAAGAGTTCCAACCACATGCTAAAATAATTTCATTATATGTATTAAAGATTTCAACTTGGTAATCATACAACAACATAAACATGGATATGATTCAATTCACAACATGAAATTTAAAATTTATATTTTTGAAAGGGTTTCTTGAGCTTCATGGGTGAAAGAACCCATGAATCAACACTTACACATACCTTGGATAGAAGTTTCTTGAAGATTAACAGTGGAATTTCTTGGATTAGGACCTTTAATTGAAAACCCTAGACTTGGTCTTGAGTAAATTTGAGAGAAACAACTATATTTTGGTAAAAACCTAGTTGAATCTCATGTTATAGGCTTATATAAGAATGAAAAATTGACCCTTTTGCCCTTAAAGATGTGGACATTTAATTATTGAAAATAGGGCATCGATGTGATTGGCCACACAGCTCGTCAATGGCATCAACGTGATACCCGATTCGTCGCACCATGATCGCGCCAAGCCTCAGTTGTTTTTACTGGCAGTCCCTGCAACAATGTTAACCAATGCGATATGTGACACAGAGCGCCAAGATCGCATTGGTCCACTATTTTGGGACTCTAAAGGTGGTCTAAACGAGTTTTGAAAAATCTGAAACCTATCCGGGAACACCTATCGACCTCTCTGATCATGAATCAACAAAAATATGGACCATTAAAGGACATTAAGGTCACTAAATGAGATTACCAACTTTTGAAGGACAAAAATGAACTAAGTCTGAAATCTTAGCTAGAATTTTCTAAGTCTGGGACCCTTTGACAAGCCTAAAGGACTTAATTAAGCTTAGAAATTTTGTAGGGTCTTACAATATCTCCCCCTTGGGAATATTCATCCTCGAATGAGACTAACTAAGATGGGAGAAATTATAAGCTAAAGTATATTCTGATCATGAATAACTAAAACCTGAGTACATGACTGACATTACTGATTTACTGAGATTCATACTGAGCGTGCATATTTGATGCATGATTTTATGACTGAGCTGATACATGATTGCATAAATGGGAGTACTGATTCACTTGTTCATTCATATCTGATGCAAAAATACATGACTGACATGATGTATGAAAACATGACTGAATATGCAATGGTAGTTGATACCAAACTTATAAGGGAATTCAAGCATGAAACTAAATACCAAGTTGTAATTGAAATTCAAACATGAAAATGAATAAGCTTTAAGAAAAGCTATTACCTAGGGTTGAGTCTGAGTTTATGGAGAAAAAGAGAGGGTACTTGGTCCGTATGTTTGCTTCTTCTTCCCAAGTAGCTCCCTCAATGGACTGATTCCAACAAAAAACATTGACTAGAGGAACTTCTTTGGTCCACAGTCTGCGAGTCTGGTAGTTAAGGATTTCAACTGGAATCTCTTCATAAAAGAGGTTTTTTTGAATGTCTATGCCCTCTATAGGGACTACAACTGTTAGGTCACCTATGCACTTCTTAAGCAAGGAGACATGAAGCACTGGATGGACTAAGGCTAGATTTGAAGGCAATTCGAGCTCATAAGCTACCTTACCGAAGAGACTGAGAATTTTGAAGGGACTGACATATTGGGGAATGAGCTTTCCCTTCTTGACAAACCGCTTCACTCTCTTTATGGGAGAGATTTTCAAATAAACAAGATCATCAATCTTAAACTCGAGATCTTTCCTGCACACATCTGTGTGTGATTTCTGTTGGCTCTAAGCTATCTTGAGCCTTTCTCTGATCAAATAGACTTTCTCTAAGGTATTGAATACCAAGTCAAACCCTGCTACTGCGGCCTCACCCACTTCAAACCTACCAATTGAAGATCTGTATCTCCTACCGTAGAGAGTTTCGAATGGAGCTATCTTAATACTAGAATAATAGTTGTTGTATGCAAACTCAATCAAAGGCAAGTGGTCATCCCAACTACCCTTGAAATCAATTGTACACTCTTGCAGCATATCTTCTAAAGTATGAATGGTCCTTTCTGCTTGACCATCTATCTGGGGATGAAAGGTTGTACTGAGATAAACTCGAGTACCTAGACCCTTATGCTTTCCGAAAATGAAACGTAAACTGCGTACCTCTATTTGAGACAATAGAAAATGGGACACCGTATAATCTGACCAACTCCCTGATATAGAGTTTGGCATAATCCTTGGCTGAATAAGAGGTATGAACCAGAAAAAAATGAGCTGACTTTGTCATTCTATCTACAATGACCCAAATTGAATCATGCTTATGAGGAGTACGAGGCAAACCCATCATAAATTCCCTATTTACTTCTTCCCATTTCCAAGTTAGAATACAGAACTCCTACATGGACCCACTAGGTTTCTTATGTGAAATCTTAACCTGCTGACACATAGAGCACTTATTCACAAATTTTGCAATATCTTTTTTCATCCCACTCCACCAATAGATCTTCTGTAAATCACGGTACATCCTAGTGGCCCTTGGATGAATCGAGTAACGCGTACCATGCACTTCTTCAAGGATTCGCTACCTTAATTCATCTACACCTGGCACACAGAGATGACCCTCACAATGCAAAACACTATCTCCTTCTTGGGAGAGAAACCTCTACTTTCTAATCTCTGACTAAATTTTTCAACTTAACTAGACTGGGATCTCTATCTTGCTTTTCTTTACTTTGGAAACTAGAGATGATTCTGAACTAGTCTGAACCCATAATCATTCTAGAAGTATGCATGAATGGGAACATGAGAACATAACTAATACTAAACATGATACATGAACTAAATATCGTGAACTGAACTAAGTCCATGAATACATGGCTTATGACTGAGATTAGAATTTGAGGGTCAACTTACAAATACCCCCTACTCCAAGCTGGGTTTGTTGCGTAAAGAAGAAAATAGAAGGTCTAGGTTATGGAAGTTTAGGGATTATAGTGTATCTCCCCCTTGGGACACTATGTCCCTCTAAGAATGCTTACTTTACTAAGATACTAGGGAAAACTGAGGCGATACATAGGGCACCTACGAACTGAATTATGACTGAATATCTGGGATCTGAAACTAAGGCATGATACATAAATTGAGTTGGACACGCCTCTACCTGATTGGTCCATCTCAGAATAATTACATTCATGAGACTTTAGATAGGGCGGTTGGATGAAAAGATGGGAACTCATAATATACAAATTTGTCCGTCTGACTGCCAAACTGATTACTAGTTTTACGGGCGAACTTATACTAAAACTTATACCCAACTATACTCTCCCTCTTAGTGAGACACTTTACCTGAGACTACTAAAGATATCCACATGGGCGTTGAGCATGAATGCATGAACTTACTAACTTATTCGATTAACTGCATGACTGATAGCTGAATACTAGGCATGTAAGACTAAACTATGCTTAGTCTAAATGGTTGGAATGTAATTATGGATCATTATACATATGAGGTAAGGACTGACTGGGAAACGTGAGATAACTGAGCATGTATTTATTAAAACTGTATTATCTGATAATGTAAGACCAAGTGCATAACATAATTCTGAAACATTCTGTAAACTAAGGAACTGAGATATTTATAACTGAGTAACTGATAACTACATACAATGGTCAAGAAAATTTGAAATTAAACTGAGCTAGTGATCTGATTACTAAACTGAAGCTGAGACTAACACTATAACTAAGACTGTATCGAAGACTGTAGCTAAGACTGTAACTGGGACTAGAGGCTAGTTTTGAATAGTTGACGGTTAGACTGGTACTGAAGTACTGAATTAAGATGGCTAAGTAACTGATAGCTAAAAGCCATGGTTCTATAGGACTATTTGAGTCCTTGACTGAATATCAATTACTGAACTGATGTTATAACTAAGGTATGAGAAATAGAGTATCAACACCATAGATTCCCTGAGGGATCTAAACTGAGGGTATATATGATATAATCTGAGTTTAGCTGATCATTAGGAGTGGAGCATAAGTCATGATGGCTGAGCATATTGTAAAGCTTGACTTGAGTGCATGAGTCATGAGCTGAATGACCCGAGTCTGGGTTTTCCGTGTTCATGGAACATGATTTGTAACACTAAGTGAACTGGGAATCCTCATACTAGGAACTGGAAACATACCCGATTTTATGGAAAGTGCGTGAATGTAAGATGTGTTCATGGAATTGAGACGTGAGGCATGCGTAAGTATCGTGTTGACTGTAGTACAAAACTTTGCACTGAGAAAGGAACGGGCTCGAAATTACCTTCCCTTATTGATTTTCTACACATACTGACTGTTATGCACAGAGTTACAACATAAAAGAAGCTCATGGATCTCAAGGTGCATAAACATGTAAATGAGAGATTAGTAACATACCATAGACTGCATCAGGAGAACTTTCCTGATCTTATTGGGACAGAAGTGCATAGAGTCTACTTGGACGTTGCCCACTGGCGGCACTGGATGTGGTACCCTACTGATTTGGACGACCGGACTGAGCCGAAGAACATTGTGCTAACTTCGTGGACCGAGCTTAGGATAGTCTCGGACTTTATGTCCTGACACGCCACATCCAAAACACCTATTACTACCGTCTCTACACACACTCTTATGATTCTTACAACACTCTTCACAAAGCAGATAGGTAAGACCCCTAATCGGACTACCCTGGGTTTTGGAGCCTGGCGCCCCCTTATGGTTGTCAATCTTGAACTTAGGTACATACTAGCTGGAGATGGAGCTGGAACTGAGGATTTTGGGTAGAACTTAAAAGGATTACCACCTTCTGACTTAGACTGAGTGAAGTTTAAATTACCTGTTCTCGCTCTCTTATTTTCTCTCATCCTATGCTTTCCCACCTTAATCTGCTGGGTATAAATCATATGCCTAGGTGGAATAATAGTCTATTGATTGCTCTAAGCTACTACTGAGTAAGATAAAGTAAGGGACTTGATTCTAAATTCGCCATGAAAGACATACTCGCCCAGGGAATCTGCCTGAACGGGCAGAGGTGCTGACTGATTCCAGGTTCTTCTTTCGTTTGTCCTTTTGGGAGGCATGTTCTATAAACAAAAGAAAGAGGTAAATTAGACTAAGAGTTTAAGTTTGAGCCTATGCTCACTGTCATGATATGAATACTGAAAGAAGGGAAACTATTCCTAAAATATCTTACAGCCTCCTGTACATAAATGTGGCGTGCAACACACCCAACAACAAGACTCTACTAGATGCAGCTTTTTAGACTTACTAGGACGCTATTGAACCTTAGGCTCTAATACCAAGTTTGTAACACCTTGAATCTGGTACCCAGAATGTCACACGGTGCTCATGACCCCGAAGGACCATAAGCTAACCCATGACTAATATTTGTAACTGAGCATGCATAACATACTATATAAATAAAGAATAAAAGGATGAAAGGCCATAAGGTTCAAAAAATCTATTAAAACATAACATCTAGAGATACGGTGTATCAATTCTAAAACAACTGAAATAACTGTCTGAACATGCTAGTCTAAAAGTCTCTAAACTATCTGAAAATAGTGGAGTTAATGGGACATGTCCCCAACTAACTCCGTTACTAAAACTGAAACAGTGAAAAAATGATGAGGACTCACTACAAATCTACTATTGTTGGTTGAATCTGAAGCTAAGTGCGATTGGGAACTTGAGCGTCTGAACCTAGGTATAAAACACCATAGCACAGAACAAAAGTACGCGTCAGTACGTCTAAATGTACTATTATACAAAGTAAGGTAGGTTGAATACATGGGGTTCAAATACTGAATAACATGAACGTGAGAAAACATGCATGAATACATAACTGTAAATGAGATCGTGATAACACTAACTATTGAGTTTGAATACTGATAACATGAGCTTCGCATATTGATATACTATTAACTAAGTGACTGTGTCTGACAGTCTTGACTCTAATAGAACTAGCTGAGCTTCGTACTGAACTGAGTGACTGTATCTGACAGTCCTGAATTTGAAGAATTATCTAAGTTCTTTTACTAAGATTGAGACTGAGACTATGCGAAGTAGTTATTTAACTAACATGCCCCTTTTCTGTATAGAGTTGGGGTCCAATCTGTAACCCCAATTAGAAGGGTGTCAATACCGCACCATTAGTAAAGACAAGTTGTGAGTCACCCTCATCTGGCAGTGTCCCTAAAGGAGAATGGTGGGACCCTTAATTGGCAGTGTTAATCCACCTCATCAACCCTCAACTGTTAGTGTTGATGTCTCAACCTATGTTGTCTATATAATTTTGAAATGCAGGGATTTCTTTTAAGGATCACACCCTCTACGGTTAGTGGGTGCCCTCATTCTTAAGTTCTCTCGGTGCTAAATCCTACTCTCAACTGAATAGACACTGAACTGATTATACTGAGATGAACTGGACTGAGTTCACTAAATTTCATGGACTGACAGAATATTACTGAATTCTGTTAACTAACTGAGTTCATGAGATTACTCAATTTTCCTAAGTCATGTAACTGACTGAATTCCATTGAGTTCTTAAACTAACTGAGAATACTATTGATCATGGTGTGACTTAGGTTATCGTGAAACTGACATTGGCTCTAGGTACACAGCTAAATTGTTGGGTACAAGTACCCCCAGGACTCGATAGCATGAAATATCTGGACATAACACTTCTTGAACACATGACCATAGTCCACAATTTATAGTACAACCACTGGGGATTTTCATGAAGTATTTGTATGTCATTACACATGAATAGAAATACATAAAACCATGTCATAATTTCATAAGTCTAATCTCATGAACATTCCACCAAACCATTACAATGTATAACAATAACATGGAGGTCATTGTGAACATAAGGGTAAAGCATGAATGCATCAATTTGGTCATAATTGAGTCATAAAGCATAATTCGTACTCTCTTAGGCATTTTAGCAAACACCTTGTATGCATAACTTAAGGCTTAGGCGTGAACATTAAATTAATACATCATGACAACATTACTCACTTCAAATACAAGAATTCCAACTACATGCTAACATAATTTCATTATATGTATTAAAGATTTCATTATATGTATTAAAGATTTCAACTTGGTAATCGTACAACAACATAAACATGGATATGAATCAATTCATAACATGGAATTCAAAATTTATAGTTTTGAAAGGGTTTCTTGATCTTCATGGATGAAAGGAACCCATGAATCAACACTTTACATGGCTTGGATTGAAGTTTCTTAAAGATTAATGGTGGAATGTCTTGGATTAGGACCTTCAATTGAAAACCCTAGACTTGTTCTTGAGGTAATTTGAGAGAAACAACTATATTTTGGTGAAAACCTAGCTGAATCTCATGTTATAGACTTATATAGGGTAAGAAATTAACCCTTTTGCCCTTAAAGATGCGGATATTTAATGACTAAAAATTGGGCATCGACGCCATTGGCGATGCAGTGCGTCGTGAAATCAACGCGATACCTGAAGCGTCGCTCTATAATCGCACCAAACCTCAGTTATTTTTACTGGCAGTCCATGCAATAATGTTAACCAACATGATCGGTGATGCGTCGTGCCAAGATCGCATTGGTTCACTATTTTGGGACACTAAATATGGTCTAAATGAGTCCCAAAAAATCTGAAACTTGTTCGGGAACACCTATCGACCTCTCTGATCATGAATCAAAAAAATATGGACTATTAAGGGATATTAAGGTCACGAAATGTGATTATCAACTTTTGAAGGAAAAAACGAAACTAAGTCTGAAATCTTAGCTATAATTTTCTATTTCTGGGACCCCTTGACAAGCCTAAAGGACTGAATTAAACTTACAAATTTTGCAGGGTCTTATAGGTTCATCTTTTCAGCCAACTTTGTTGTTTTGAATTGTGCAATGGACGTCGAAATTCCTATTATCCTTGGGAGGCCATTTTTAGATACCAAGAAGGCTCTGGTAGCTGTGGAGTCCGGCGAGATGAAGTTTAGATTGAATGAGGAGGAGGTATCCTTCAATGTGTGCAAGTCCATAAAATAACCAATGGACTTACAAGTCATCTTAGTGATTGATGGGGAAGGGTCAAACCATATTGATGTGAGCTTGTTGAATGATCCTTTGGTTGGGGTACTATGGAATTTTGAAAGAGATGATATGGAGAAGTATGATGAGGTGCTAGCATCTTTAACTGGGCTTGGGATTCACACCAAGAACTTGGTTAAGTTAGATCTTGATCTAAAAAATTGTGAAAGTCCACCCGCATTACCATCCATCCTTAAACTTCCCAAGGTCGAATTAAAACCCTTTCCACCTCATCTCAAATACGTATTCTTGGGGGAGGGTGATACTTTACCAATCATCATTTCTAGTGACCCAAATTACTCTCAGGTAGAAGCATTGAAGTTGGTGGTAAAAAAATCCATTTGAGCCATTGGTTGGACGATATCGGATATCACCGAAATAGCTCCCGATATTTGTTCGCACAAAATTAAACTCGAGCAAGATTACATACCGAGTGTGGAACACCAAAGGATATTAAATCAACCCATGCAAGAGGTAATAAAAAAGGAAATTATAAAGTGGATCAACGCAGAAGTGATATATCCTATACCAATAGCACTTGGTTGAGCTCGGTACAATGTGTTCGAAAAAAGAGTGGGATCACAATAGTTGAAAATAAAAAAAATGATCTCATCCCCATCTGACCAGTCATCGGATGGCGAAAGTGTATGGACTACCAAAAATTGAACTCATGGACTGAGAAGGACCATTTTCCAAAACCTTTCATAGATTAGATGCTATATAGGCTTTCCGGGAGAAGATGGTATTGTTTCTTGGATGGGTACTTGGGATGCAATCAAATTTGTATCACCCCAGAGGACCAAGAAAAGACAACTTTTATTTGCCCATATGGTACATTTTCATTCAAGCGAATGCCCTTTGGGTTGTGTAATGTCCCGGCAACCTTTCAACGTTTTATATTATCAATATTTGTGGATATGGTTGAAGACTCTATGGAAGTATTCATGGACGACTTCTCGGTAATGGGGAATTCTTTTGAGTCAAGTCTCGAACATTTGCACAAAGTGCTTGAAAGGTGCGTGGAAACAAACCTTGTCTTGAATTAGGAGAAGTGCCACTTCATGGTCAAAGAAGGGATCATCTTAGATCACAAGATATCGGGAAAGGGAATTCAAGTAGATCAAGCCAAGGTTGAGGTAGTTTCCAAGCTCCCACATTCCATTTTCGTAAAGGGTGTTTGAAGTTTTCTTTGGCCATACTGGGTTCTATCGATGTTTCATCAAGGATTTCTCCAAGATAGCACACCCCATATGTAAAATTCTTGCAAAAGAATATAAATTCCATTTTGATAAGGCATGTTTGAAAGCTTTCGAACATCTTAAGGAATTGCTCATTTTGGCCTCTATTATTGTGGCTCCGGATTAGTCATCCCTGTTTGAGATAATGTGCGAGAAAGTTGTATTGCATTAGGAGTGGTGTTGAGGTGATGCAAGGACAAGATATTTCATCCTATCTAATATGAAATCAAGACCTTGAATGACGCCCAACGCAACTACACCATCACTGAGCAAACATTATTAGCGATTGTATATGCCTTTGAAAAGTTTTAAGACTATTTACTAGGCACGAGGGTAGTGGTGCACATGAATCATTCCACCCTTAAGTATCTCATGGACAAGAAAGAAGCAAATCTGCATTTAATTAGGTGGATTTTTCTATTACAAGAATTCAACTTTGAGGTGAAAGAATGGAAAGGATATGAGAATCAAGTGGTCGATCATTTCTCTCGACTTGAAGGCAATAATGAAAAGCATGGGGAAATGAAAATTGATGATGCTTTCCCTAATAAATTGATCATATCCATCGAGGTGAATAATACACCATGGTATTCCGGCTTTGCCAACTATGTAGCAAGTGGTGTACTCCCCAAGGGACTGAGTTACCATCAAAAGAAACAATTTTTGTTTGATGCAAAGCAATATTTCTGGGATGAGCCATTTCTATTTCAGGAATGTGCCGATGGATTTATTAGGTGGTATGCCATGGATATTGAAATAAATAATATCTTGGAAGCTTATCACACTTTGCCTTACGGCGGTCACCATGGAGAAATTAGGACTATTGCCAAGATTCTCCAATGAGAATTTTATTGGCCTTCCATGCATAGAGATGCCATTAAATGGATTAAATCTTGTCAAAAATGTTAAATGCATGGTGGTATTTCAAAAAGGAATGAGATGCCCCTCATGCCTAACCTTGAGGTGGAGCTCTTTGATATATGGGGAATTGATTTCATAGGTTCTTTTGTGAGTTTATTTGGAAACAAATACATTTTGGTGGGGATTGATTATGTCTCCAAATGGGTGGAAACCATGGAACTCCCTAATAATGATAGCAAATGCATTACTTCATTCCTGACAAAGCATATTTTCACAAGGATCAACACCCCTCGGGCCATCATTATTGATGGCGGTTCACATTTTTGAAATCGGGTGTTTTGTGCTCTTCTTGGAAAGTATGGGGTTAAGCACAAAATTGTCACTCCATACCACCCCAAAACGAGTGGTCAGGTGAAGGTTTCAAATCAAGAAATCAAGGCTATACTTGAAAAGACGGTGAATATAGGTTGCACAAATTGGGCAAGGCAACTTGATAAAGCACTTTGGGCCTATAGAACGGCCTACAAAACCCCAATAAGAATATCTCCCTATCAATTAGTGTTTGGAAAGGCATGTCATTTACCCATCGAGCTTGAACACAAGGCTTTGTGGGCTTTGAAAAGGTTGAATATGAATTGGGGAGAAGTATTTAAGGCTCGGTTGACACAACTCCTTGAGATGGAGGAATTCTAACTAAAGGCTTATGAGAGTTCGGCATTGTATAAGGAGAAAATAAAGAAATGGCATGATGCTTGAATATTACGATGAGAATTCCATGTTGGAGAGAATGTACTCCTCTACAATTCCTATTTAAAACTCTTCCTGGGGAAGCTACACTCGGAATAGTCGGGACCATTTATGATTTTTAATGTCTACCCAAGTGGTGCTGTTGAATTAAAAGATAATAAAGGGAAGAAATTTGTAGTCAATGGTCAAAGGGTGAAGCACTTCAAAGAGAAAATCTCAATGATAGCCAAGGTGGAGTGTGTTAAATTCAAAGATGTTATTTGGTGAAAGATAAGAGTCATGTCGCGATGTTAAATTAGGTGTTTGATAGGAGGCAACCCATCTTTGACTCATCTTTTGTTTGTTTTGATGTTTTGTAGGTCTTTTAACATAAGTAATGTGCCCAAAAAAATAGGGGAAAACAGAGCTGGAAAACTAGCAATTGTGCAAAAAATCAAAAATAGAGCAAAAACATGGGAATTCAGTCTCAGTTATTGCGACGCAGATAGCAAACCATGATTGCAGCAGTGTGATTGTCGATATGTTAACGCGATTGCGGCAACATAATTTTACACTGCCTACTGTCTACAGGAGCCTTTCTCATACCTTATATTTCTTAAATTTACTTTCGTGAGGGCACTTTAGGCCTTTGAGCTGGAGGTATGGCGAGGCTACTTGGGTTTTCCAAGCTATAGACAAACTTTGCCCTATGATAGATTGAGTGACGACATTCTTAAGGGTAAAGCGTTGTGCTTGGGTTTTGATACATATGTGCAGAGGAATTCTGAGTACCGGTAGCATAAATATCAAGAATGCAAGGGAAGTCTGAGTACCTATGGCATTGATCTAAATTTGGGGACTCTTTGTACACCATTGGTGAAGTCTGAGTAGCCATATGGTTAGTTTGTTGTAGCCATAGTTTAGCAAATTATACATGGTGCTAATGCAAAATGAACAATCCCCTCGTCCAAAAGTTTTGAAAATCAAGGGCATGGACGTGAGCAATGTTGTACAAATCTTTTTCTCTTTTTATAGCTTCATAAATTTTTGACTTATGATAAAAATAGATACTCCAATCTTGTCCCTAGCGGGAGGGACATTTGAGTTCCCTTGGCAAATTTTGCATGCCATGTGTGGTGAGCTATTTAAATTCATCTCTTATATACTTGTGTTATCTAGAACTTGCCTCGTTAGTCTTTCAAAGCTAATTTTGATTGTATGTGGTTGGAGAAGTGATCTTAGGTCATCTTTGTGACTTTGAAAACCACTATAGCATAAAAAGCCTATCAGTGTATGATTGTAATCCCTAATTACCTACTTTGAGCTTTTGGACCCTTTTGTTGGAAAACTCATTATAAATCGTGAACCATTATTTTTATCCCTCTTTTGAACCATACTCTCCTCAAAATTGAAGATGCAACTTAATGCTAAAAGCCTAAGTTGGGGGTGGGGAAAGATGATGGAAGTTTGGGGCCACAAAGTGTTAGTAAAATGCCGAATGTGCCTAGGTGTTGAAAATAAAGGAATAGAAAAAAGAAAGGATCCAATAAAGGAAGGAATTACATGAAAATTGCAAGAAAAATAAATAGAAATAAAAAAATAGGTGAACAAAGGAAGAAAAAAGTAGGCATGCTAAAATAGAGAAAACAAAGAGGAGTGGCCCATAGTCAAAAAGGAGGATTGAATAATGTGACGTAAATGTTCAAGAAAGGTAGTAGCCATGTTGTTCTCCAAATGATATCTTACCCTAACCCAAACCTATGTTACAAGCTTAGAAAGTCCTTTGAGATCTCTAACCATTTACTTTCTTTGTAGTGATGAGTGAAAATAGGGGCATGCTTATGGTATGACACTTGTTGCATAGAGATTTCTTTTATGAGGAAGAGAGATTTTACTTAAATTTCCTTGTTTATTTGGTAGCTTGGTGTATGGAATATTCTTTCTTGTGAGGATTGGCATGTGAAACAATTTGAGGTGGGTGATTGCGTCACCTCCCGAACAATTAGGCAAAAAGAGTATAACTTAGTTGTGGTCAAAAGGAAGTCGTTCCTAGAGTATGGATTTTTGTTGCTTGGTTGCCTTTAAATTCTTATGTGTCCTTAGATATTGCATTTTATGATGAGGTGTGTAACGAAAATAGCTTAGTATATGTGCAATGATGCTACTTGTGGAGATGACTAAGTTCAAAGTCATTGTAAGCTTTAAGGCATGAAGTTTGGGCATAAATGTATATCGCCTCATGGTAAGAGGTAGTGTTTCTTGAGCACAAGCAAAGGGATTAATTTGGGGGTGTTGATGAGTGGTGATTTTACCATTCATGCTCACTCATCATTCGTGCACACTACCTTGTTTGGAGTGAATCAAGGAGACATAATTTTGATTAAATGCACTAACATCCACTCCTTGCAGGCATAGAGTAGAAGAGATAGAAAGATATGGATCGGAGCATGAAATGATCAAAAGGAATCAAGAAAGTTCTACTAATAACTCAGAATAAAAATGGCCTCGATTACTGTGGACACATTTTGAGCACCATGATCGCAGTCATCTAAGCAGAGAACATATATAACCTCAGGTAACGTGATTGTGGTCGGAGGAACGTGATCACGGTTAATCAAGACTATCAACATACTGCAATCTCTCAATCATAGATGCGACCGCATTTGCACAATCGCAGTCAACGCTCCACGATCTTGGATTAGCTGGATAAATGAGCAAGGGAATTGTGGTTAATTGGGAGCTGATTCAAGACTTCTATAGAGGATCCAAACACTTTTTGGGGGATTAGGGAGAAAAATAAAGAGAAAGTGAGAGAGAAAAAGGGGAAGAACCCTAGATTTTTGGGTGAAAAAATTGATTGTTTGGAGTTATTGTAATTATTATTCCAAGAGGAAACTAGTGAAATTAAAGTGTAGAATTGAAGATTATTTTACCTGCTATTATTATGGATACCATGAAAGAATTACTTGGTAAAAGTCTTTTCTCCAATCTCATGAGTAGTTAATTTCTTTAGTCTTGGGATTATGTTGAACTAAAGTGTAATTGTATGTGGTGTTGTTTTGTTTGCATGATTCTTAGTTGTTGAGTATAAATTCCACCATTGCTTGAATTTATGAATTGAAATTTGTGGGTGAAAATCCCAAATATCCAAATGGGTTTGATAAGTGAAAACCCTAACCTCTAAAAACCCTTCATCATCCTTAAAAGAAGAATAAAGGTGAACTTGAGGTAACCCATAACATCCTTAAAGGAGGGTTAAAGGGGGACAAGGCAATGGTGGACAATTGAGCCTATGGTTTACTACCTTTTTCAATCTTAGAAATAAGTGTATTTGGAGTGTAAATCATGTTAAGATCATCATCCTAGAAAGAGGGATGCTTGACTGAGGTTTTGGGTGATTATGAATTGCACACTTGCTAGGTACTCGAAAGAGCCAATGGGTGAAATTATTGTGGTTTTATTGAAATATTGACCACAATGACGTTCGACCTAGCATATCCTTTAGTTAACAACTAAACTTCATGCTAAACCATCATCAACCCACATACTTTACCTTTAGGTAGACATAATTCCAAGATCTCCTCAAATCTTGATTCTAAATCAAAAGTATTACATTCGTGCATTGTTAGTCAAAAATTGTTACAAACCAATCCCAAATTAAATCCCTTCATTTTATTTTACATGTCATGTTTATTATCATTCCGGGTAACCTTTTAGTACTTAGACCACCCATTAGACTTGAAATTTATAATTCGCTCTTTGTGGATTCGACCCCAACTCTAGTTGAGTCATTGACAATGACCGCCTTACCCCTCAAATATGGGAGTGAGTTGAGCGTTATCAGTCATGCAAGGCCTTCTCAAATTTGTGTGTCCCAATGGTGCAAGGGATTGTGAAGGCTATCGAATCTTCTTTCTTTTGCACCATAATACTAGCCATGATAACACTACAACCATGGGTAACTTCAATGGTTTCACCATCCACAAGGCACTTTTTGAACATCAATATTATCATTAGATTAGCATATCCAAGAATTTCTTGAATGGCTTCTAGCAACGGGATGTTGATCGAAAGATTGATAAGCTTGGAAAGAAACTTCTTAAAATTGACACTCCTTATTTTTCTTGAGTCTTTGAGAAAAAAAAGTAGGGATTTTCATTGGAGACAAGGGGTCACATTGTGGTTCATCACCTTTGACTACTTTAGGAGCTCCCTCCTCATCAACCATCTCTTTAATTATTATCGTCTTTTGATCATCCCGTTCTTGATACTTTGAAGCCTCATTACTCAACTCATCCACATTCTTATTATTTGTGTTCACCAGATCATCGTGATACTTTTATTGGACCTTAACTTCTTGTGTACCAAGTTCTTTACCTTGAGGATTTTTTTTTGGATTTGCCACTATATCACTAGGGAGTCCACCCTTAGGCCTAGAATTGAGTGTGGTTGGTATATGGATAATTTGGATCTCCAATTTCTTAATTAAAGCGGAGTGTGACACAACTGTTTGGTTGATTTAAGAAAAATCTCCTTTTAATTCTCGAACCATCTTGTCCGTTCCTTCCTCTCTCATCAAGATTCTAGCAAGCACATCTTCGGCTTTGAAATTTTTGGGATCCACGAGATTTGACTCCTTTCTCTTTACTTAGTCATGGGGGGAACATATCTATTATACTTTTCTTCTATATCCCTCCAATCATGATCTCTATCTCTATCACAATAATATTTTTCTCGATCACGATCGGTCCAGCCTTGGTTCCCACCTTGCCTTTGATAGGCCGGGAGGGAACCCCCGAGTAGTTTGCCAAATATCTAATTTCTTCATCAAGAATCTTGGCTTCTTCTTTATTACATACTTTGGATGCCACAGCATTGATCATTTTTTGGGGTGCACCCATCACATGCTTTGTAAAGAGGTCTAATTGTGACATCATTTTCCCCATGTTTTCCTCCCTCTCTTCTTCTTTCTTCCTTTGCTTCTTGTTCATAATTGATGCGGTGGGAGAACCCATGGCTACCTCAGTATCTCGAGTGCACGACACCCTATTTTTCTTTGTGATTTGCTCAAGAAAAGTTAAGCCCGCACCATATGACAATCTCACAAATGATCCACCGGTCGTGTTGTCTACCATGGTCTTGTTGAGTTGGACCAACGCTCTATAGAATATTTGTAGAAGCATCTAATCGGGTACTTCGTGGTTAGGAAATTGCACAAGTTTTTAATTAAATCTCTCCCAAACATCTTATAGAGGCTCCCCATTGAGTTAACAAAAGTTTATGATTTCGTCCTGCAATTGCAACATCTTTGATGGTGGGAAATAAAGTTCTAAGAAAGCATCGGTAAGCTCGACCCACGATGTGACATCTCTTTTAGAGTTCTTAGAATTTCTTTAAACTTCTTTATTTCAAGATTCATTCTTGGTATGATTAATTATTTGTTTTTTATGTTGAATTTAAACATGAGTGGCTAAACACCCTTGTTCTAGGGTTGAGGCTAAGAACGTGATTACTCTTTAACATTCTTTATCATAGTTATTGTTGGATTATCATCTGGGTTGTTCTTAATTTCTTGTGCTTATTATTTTAATGAGTTGTCACCCTTAGAATAAATCCATATTTCTATGTGAATTCGGGAGAAGAATCGTAGGATTGAACGAAGAGATTAAGGAGCAAGGTTCACATCTTTTTATAAAATAGAGTATTTGAATTAGCATCTAGGATAGGGATATACCTAGAAAACTCTTTTGGTTCAATTGTAGAAAGATAGCCATTTACATCTAAATGGATTATTTCATCCCCGCTCAACGATGTAGTTGCAAAGTTTATATAGGTAGAATATTAAAGGTTCGAAGACCATCATCGTTTTATAAACCTTGCAAATCAACAGCCCGATAACCAACTAGACTGTGATAAGAATAGAGATTTGTAAGATTGTTAGATGTGCCTCAACCCTGGAATTCTCATCATTACTATTTATAACCTCTGCTTGCTTTTCTATTGTCACAAATTGTTATTTCTTATCTATTTATATTTTTATTCAAAACTTCAAAATCATCTTGATGCATTACAACACTTTATACCTATTTTCCTAAAACTAAAGTTGGTTGAATTGCTAGTTGCATAGTCCCCGTGGGTACGATCCGACTATCAAAGTCACTATATTACTTGTACGATCATGTACACTTACGTGTGCATTTGAATGCAACACCAGGTGCAACAGAGCATAAAAATCATCCCTCACATGCGATTTACCCCTTCAAGGTATAAAGCGCATGCATCATATGTGTTTTACCCTTTGTGCACCAGTTATCATGGTGCACAAGATTTTAAAGTCCAAAACGGACTTCGATGGGGTGTCTGAAATTCGTTTGGAGTTCGATATACACAAACAAACTATGGAACCACACAAAATTCAATGCTCCAGACTCAATGGCGATATCAGAGTTTAGAAAAAACTTTGTTTTCACAAAGTTGGCACCCAAAACCCGAAATCACAAATTTTCAAACCAAGGGTCAAAATGAGATTTAAAAGCTATAAAACCCAAACAAACATGTTACCACCCTAAAATCGACCATTCAGATCTACTGGCATAGTCTGTTCAGAGTTAGAAACTTTAACCTGAACTAGATGATACAAACACCCTTTTGAAATCATTTTTCTAAGCTCTAAGAGATAAACCTCCCTTGGGCACTAAGGAACTCCCTTCCCATTCGATCACAGGTTCATTAGGAAATTGAAAACTAAGATTTCTGGTCCTACAATCCAATGAATCATAGCACGAATGAATCCAATCCATCCATAAAATAACATCGAAATCCACCATATCAAATTCTATTAATTCCACCATTGTCTCTCTATTAAATATAGACAGCACACAACCCCTGTAGAATTTTCTAGTAATAATAGACTCGCCCACCGGAGTAGACACAGAAAAGGGTTCGAAAATATTTTTAGGACCAAAACAAAAATGCACAGCCATATAAGGGGTCACAAAAGAAAGGGTGGATCTAGTAAATAATAAACATCATGAGAAAAGACCTGTAACATACCAGTAACAAAATCAATAGATGCCTCAGAATCCTAGTAAGTGCATAGAGACCATTTCATCCAGTGTTAGTAATAGAAGTAGCGGCCTTTGGCGTGGGAGCTGAAGATGTGGCAACCAAAACTTTATTAGCCCAGTGGCAACACTAGCTGAAGGACAATCTCACTACCTATGATCAAACAAACCACAATTATAGCATCAATTCCTCCCTTTCTCACAATATCCATGGTGAAGCTGTCCACAAAAATAGAATGGAAGATAAGGTGGGCTAATTGAGATCCACTATCCTGAGACTAGGCACCCTGTACCTTATACCTTAGGACCACAGGTAGCCTGAAAACGATGATTATCCAAAGGCTTAGAATAAAGAGCACTAGAAGACGAATAAGAATTGCCCCAGTTCTTCTTCTTGGTCCACTGCCCACCATCTATCCTATTGTTCTGCTAACCTAAACCCTGCTTTGACTATCTAAACTTTTTATTTAGCCTCTCTTCCATCTCTGCATGCTTTTTTTTCTTATCCTTAACCTGCTACATATAAACCCCAAGTTTAGAGATTTCTATATCATTGTTCAATATAGTAGCCTTACACTCTAATACCAAATCATGGGACAAACCAGAAATAAACTTTCACATTTGGGACCTCTGGAGCATAATGAGCCAACTATTGAAACTTCAGATCATACTCTTTGACACTCATTTTACCCTTCGCCAGATTAACAAACTCCTCAACCTTAGCTTCTCTCAACTCCTAAGTAAAGAAGTGATCAAGAAAGCATCCCAAAAACTTACCCCATACCACCTACTCAACATCATCACCCCTCATAGATTTCCACTCCTCATACCACTGATAAGCTACATCTTTTAATTGATATGCAGCAAACTCCACACCCATTACATCAGTAGCATGCATCACCCTAAAAATCTTCTTCATCTCATCAATTAACCCCTACAGATCCTCCTCAACCCCTACAGAGTGACCTCAACTGAATGAGCAATAGAACCAACACTATAAGAATGGCGAGACTGCGATGCCACCAACTGCGTAAGCATATGAATAGGCTTACGAAACTCCATATTTAGAGATATCTCCCTGAGATGACTGAACATAAGTGTCACCAATACGGGAAGCCCAAGGAGGACTAGTAGGGACCGGTGGAAATCTACATGAAGCAGTATAATAAAGAGCAGGGACCCCAGATCGGGTCTGTTCTACATACACAGGGCGAGTCTCTTCCACATTCTCCTCAGGTGGAACACAATTCCTAGTAGAATTCCTATGAATGTCAGATCTTCAGGGAGGGATGATCTAAAATATGAGGAAGTCAGAAGTTCGAGAAATGTCATAACATTAGACTCTATAGCCCAAAATAAAACACAAGAAAGAAAAATGTTCCTAAATATCATGTATCCTACTCCTTATAAGTGTAGTGCGCTACACACCTATAAAACTACTCTACTCGTCATAACTTTGTGAATACCTAACAACCCTAAATCATGCTCTAATACCAAGCTTTTCATGACTCAAACCAGGATCTAGTCATGACGGGTATCTTAAATCCACCATGGACTGGAGAACGCCCCCTCAGCCTAACCTCAAGGGCACAATAATAAAAATAAAGATGAAGTAGAAGCCAATTAAGATAGTAATAAAAGATGAATAGATAAATCAAAAGAAAACTAAGAGTCAAAATAACAACCAACCCATACATGCTCACAATAGCCACTAAAATCAAAATAGCAACTAAGTCGGGACATGTCCCAGACTATGACCAAAAAGAATCCAAAAGTAATGATTCAATAAATAAAGAATAATGAAATGATAAGGCCTTCCAAATAATAAAGGTTAACCGCTTCACAACAACTCAACTGATGTGCTCAACCACCTAATGTTGCATAGGAGCAACAAAAAAGTCTTCGAACCCTACATCATGAAACAATGTAGCATCCTAGGACGGTCAGTGGGATATGCACTGGCATGTAACTCAGGAAAAGTGATAACATAATATCATGTCCAAAATCAATCAAAATCACATGGACACACACACATATACACACACACACACATATATATATATATGATATCGATATAGGATAAGGTTCATGAACATAAAAGTTTTAAAACCATTAACATGGACTGTAGCTCGATCCATTTTAAAGGCACCCATGGAATATATGGGTTCAGCTCCCCCAATTGAAAGGTCCCAGCGCGTGTTAGTTGCACGAACCGAGGGAAAACTAAGGCCACCAAGGTAATAGTCGTCCCAATATATATATATATATATATATATATATATATATATATATATATATATATATCCAACCAAGGACCCTGGTGTAGTACCTTGCTTTTCATTGATATTTCAGAATAGCCAAGAAATTATGATCGGTTAATTTGAATTCAAGTTATCCTATAGACTATGGTTCATTAAAGATGAAAGCATTCTTTATTTGAATTTTTTTCATTCTCATAACATATGACCTGTGTAGACACATGATTTGTGACCCTCCCCTAACTTTTACCTATTATTAGCATCAGAAAGTTATTTTTAGTCTAATGTTTATTTCAGTTTTTAGTTTTTGTTTTAGTAGGTTTTATTTGAAAATTGTGAAAAAAAATTCTTTGAAAATAGAGTTACAGTGTAGGATAGGTTTGAAAAATTGCGAAAAAGATTTTCTTTAAAAATAGAGTTACAGTATAGGAAAGGTTTCATATTATATTTATTTTATTTTTTGCTTCCATTTTTATGTTATTTTTACAAAAAAATATATATTTATTTAATTTATATTTTAATATATTAGCTAGTGATTTTATTAGTTTTTTTAGTTATATTTTAATAATATAATTTATTAGTTATTTTTAGTTATATATAGCTTTTACTGGTCTTCTAACTATTTAATATTTTTGTTAATATAAATAATTAATTTAATATTTTATCATTATATTTGTATTTTTATTTTTTTTAATCTTTTAAATGAAAAAGAAAAGGTCAAACCTAAAATCTATCCAAACCACCCAACTAAGAGTCCGTTTGGATTGCTATTATAAAACTGCTCATTTGAAAAATACTTTTATAAAATAATTATTTAGAAAAGTGCTTTTGTAAAAAAAAACAGTTTGTGTTGGAAAAATTCATTTGAAAAGTGTTTTTGATAAACAAATTATGTTTGGATAATCTTTTTTAAGAAGTGTTTTTTTAGAGAAATGACCAAAAAGGACATGTATAGTAGATTTTTACTATTAAAATCTATTTATAGAGAAAATATATTTTAAATATCTATTATAATATTTTTAATTAAAATTTTATTTTTATTTAATTAAAAAGTACCTACTCTAAAATTTTCAATCAATATTTATATACATAAATATATTAAAAATACTAAATAATGATATATTACAAAAATAATTTAAATATATTACTTACAAACATTAAAAAAATCAATATAAAAATTATTCCATAAATTAAATCACTACAAATGTGTTTGTCTTTCTGAGAGAGTGATAGGGATATTTTGGTCATGAAAAATAATTTTATGCTTCTGCTTTTTTTAAAAAACAGAAAAATTGTTCCTACTTCCTTTTAAAAGCATTTTTTCAAATTTACCAAACACCCTTTTTTTATAAAAAAAAAAAATAATTTTACAAAATAAATACTTTTTGGGGGAAATAAAAATCCAACTTTCCCACTTCCCCTAAAACGTTCTCCATTTTGCCCTTACAAATACAGGCACATTGTCCAATTACAAAGAGGCAAAAGGGAGAAGCAAGCAAAAAACAAAAGAGAAAAAAAGGATGGACAGGGAGAGAAACAAAGAAGGAAAAAGAAAACAAGCAGAAAAGATTAGAGAAAACAAGGAAAAGAAAAAGTAAGGAGATGGTAGAAACAAAAAGTAAGAGGAGAAGACACAGAACACAAAAAAGAGAGGGAAAAGAAAGAAAAAGAATTCATAGTGCATATGTTTTTGTTATTTTTCATTGTGTATGAATTTTCATGCATGTAAATTCAATTGAAATGTTTTTTTAGATTTTATATTTGTTAGAGGATAAAAGAAGAAGATACGAAAAAGCTGGAAAAAAAGATAAGAGAAGAAGGGAGATAAGAGAAAAGAAAAAAAAATTAAAAAACTAAACAAAGTAAGAAGAAGTAAGAACAAACGCACACCAGTACACGAAGAAAAAAAGAAAAAAGCAATACAAACTAGAAAAGGGAGAACTTAGAGAAAACGAGGAGGAAAAAAAAGGAAGAAAGCTACTGTCCAATTTAAATTCTATTGTTTGTGCAAAGCCTTTATCATGTTTGTCTATAAGAATATTTTAAATTTTAGTTATTAAAATTTTTCGTATAGTATGCGAACCGTAATATTTTAAGTTTGATTTTTATGAGCCTTAAAGCTTTTACATGAAAATCCCTTGTATGCTTTAGTTTGTTCAATTCATTTTGTCATTACTTGAAAAACATATTCAAAGGAGTCCACTATCTATGCCACGATTTAATATTTATGTTATTAGTGATAGTCATGATTTTACTCTATTGGAATTGCTTAAATATTATTCAAATATTTATTTTCATTTCATTTTATTTGAGTAAGACTTGACTCATCGAATGTATAGTTCATTCTGACAAAGACATCACGGGTGTTATACTCCATTTCAACATGGGGCAAATCGAGGCACAACATATTGAAACCTTCTAATAAGTTGAGGAAGTCGTCACCTAATTAGTTTTATGGTAAATTAGGATACCTATTATAACCTATGTGATTAAAGCAATCAAAGACTTCATTTTAGGTCTACTTAACTAAACGATTCAAAGTAAGGGTTCCACTTATCCTAAAGGAAAGGGATTAGGCACCCTAAAGGATCCGCTAACTACGATTAACCAGAAAAACTTAGATTTGATAAGAAAATTAAATATTAAATTAAGAAAGATATAAATAAGCTATTAAAAAATATATACATCTTATTAAAACAAGCTAATCATTTATAAGGAAAGATTAGAAAAATTTACCCACTTATCAAAAATTATCAAAGATAACTCCTAAAAATAATTCAACCTTATTTTTGTTAAGAGAAAGTTATTTAAAATTAATTCTTTACAAAAGCTTTCAATTAATAATTAAAAAAGTTACTTATATTAAGAACTCCTCATTTTTTAATTCTAAAATGACTCGTTCGCATTTTTAAATTAAATTTCATAAAAATAAGTTAATTATCCTACAATAAGTGAATAGATAAAATATATAATTGTTTAAATATATAATGGTTTCAGAATATATTATTTATTACGATACGAATAAATAAAATATTTCTTGTAAATAGAAATCCTTATCTAGTGAATCTATTAGATCTATTAAATCCGCACCCCCCTACAAATGGTATCAAAGCCCAGCAATTTAAAAAGTACGGAAGAGAAATATATGTTAGAGTTAGAATTAGAATTAGAATTAGATCTAGAGTTAAAAAATTTACCTATAAATTATTAAATTAATTATGCGAAGACCATTTAAAAATAGAGAAGCTTTTAGAAAAATTAAAGAATCTTTAATTAGTAATTATTCAGAATATATAA
>NC_061120.1:110900082-110934567 GCF_002878395.1 Capsicum annuum | reverse complement strand
TAGAAAAATTAAAGAATCTTTAATTAGTAATTATTCAGAATATATAAGTCTAAATAAAACAAAAGAAAACCCACAAAAATTAGCCTACTTAATTACATTAATATCTAGTATTGAATCAAAATTAATAACACATTTAAAATCCAGAAGAATGAAACACATACCACCTAATTATGATAAAATTAGATTTAGATATCCACCAAGATATTATAAATATAATTTAAAATGAATAAAGTACAACAATACAAAGAATTAAAAAAAATTATCTCTGAAAAACGTAAAGAATTAAAAATAAGAATAAAAAGACTACATTATAATATATTTGCCGGAGTTAGTAAAAATTCAATAAATACGCAAAAAGATGAAATATCAAAATTAGAATCACAAATAGATAGTTTAGAATATATATATATCAACATGAACTATTCACAATAAAATGAATAAAGAAGAATTTATAATAGATGAAAAAATATATGAAAACTACGAAGGATCAAAAATAAAAATAGTATTTTCTAATCTAGGACGAAGATATAAGAAAATAGGTGAATATTTATATCTAATGTTAGAAAAAGAAGAATTAAAATTAGAAGATAAATTGACAGCAATGGTAAGAATAGAAAAAGAAAATGAAGAGATAGATCGGAAAAAGGAAATAGAAAAAATAAAACAACAAACTACGGAAGAAATACGAAAAATAGAAGAAACTAAAAATAGTAGGATTGCTGAATTAGAAAAAGAACTACAAATATTAAAAGAGTTGTATGAACAAAGACAAAAAGAAAAAGAAGAAAAAGATAGAGAACAGAAATTACTGAACGAGATAAACCAATTTAAGGAAAAATTAGAAATAAAAAACGAAGAATTAGAAATAAATAATATAGATATTGAAGAGACAGATAATTATGAGTCCGAAGATAGTGAAACATATACAGAAATATTAACAAATACAAAAAATTTAGAAATCAATGAAGAACAAAAAGAAATTAATGAGGAAAACTTAGAAAATACCCACACGGAAATAAATACTCTTGATAAAAAAGAAAATGAAAATATAATACCTAAAACAACAGAAATAAGAAAACCTATATATTATAAGAATAAATTTAAAAAATATAATGAATATGATAAATGGATACCAAAACAAATAGTGAATAAAAATTATAACTTTTTAGACCTAGACTGTATAATATATACAGAAAAAATAATACAATTATGGATAGGATATATGACAAAACAATTATTAGATAATAATATAAATATAACAGATGCACCGAAATATATAGAAAAAACACTAATAGGATCAGTAAAACTATGGTTTTCAAATTTAACTAAAAATAGCAAAAAAGTATTAAGAACTAATAAACCTATAGAAGAAACATCATCGACAACAACTAAACTAACCCCTATAGAATTATTAAAAAAATATGAAACAGCTATAAAAGATGAATTTTGGTAGTACGACAACAATCGAAGAAGAACAAAATGAAGAAAAAGATACAAATAGAAATTTAATGTTAAAATTAGCAATATGTAATATGTGTTATATAGATGAATATACTTGCGCATTTAAAGAATATTATTACAAAGGAGCATATAGTATAGAAGAAAGTAAAGAAATAAGAAAATTATATTTTAATAAATTACCCGAGCCATTTAGTTCGAAAATAATAAAAAGTTGGGAAGAAGCAAAAATAGTAGATACGTTAGGAGCAAGAATAAAATTTTTACAACAATGGTATAGAAACTTATGTGAAAAATATAGAGAAGAATTAAAAATGGAAAAAACATTAATAAGAAATTTAGCATGTTGCAAAAATAAAATAGCACCCCAATTTGGATGCGAAGAAAGATATTATAAGAAAAGAAAAAGACATAAGAAATATAAGAAATATAAAAGATCAAAATATAAATATAAGAAACCAAGAAAAAGATATTATGTAAAAAATTATAAATACAAAAGACCATATAGAAAGAAGAAATCTATAAAAGAATGTACTTGTTATAACTGTGGAAAGTTAGGACAATTAGCTAGAGATTGTAAATTACCTAAAAATCCAAAAAATAAACAAATATCAGAAATAAAAATAGATAATACAGAATATATGCAGATAGATTATATAGATTATGAATTAGAAAGTGAGGATAGTATATATGAAATTTTAGAAAACGAAACAGATAGTGAAATAGATAGTGAAATAGATGAATCAAATGACTGAAGAAGATATAAAAATAATAACAAAGGAAGAATATTTAAATGATGAAGGAACGGAACAAAAAATAATATTTGATAGTAACATATTTGATGAAATAAAAGGAAAAGAATTAGATTTAAGTGTAGAGAAAATATTCAAAATACCAACAATAAAAAATATTTTTACTAGGAAAAAGGATGAATATTATGTAGTATGCCAAAAAAAATATGTAATAGACTGCAGATATGCAAAAGGCAAAGCTAGTATACCACTAGTAACAAAAAGAATAATTAATAAAGAAATAAATGATATAAAAAGTAAAGGAGATCCAATAAAATATGTACACCTTGGAGGTACAGAGATATTAATAAAAGCATGTTTTAGAGAAGGAATAGATACACCAATAGAATTATATTTAGCAGATGATAGAATTATAAAACCTATAGAAAAAAGCATAATAACTGCCGTAAAAGGAAATCTAATATGTCAAAATTTTAAATTTATAATAAGTGCAAATTATTCAGTAGCAGTAACAGATAGAAATATAGATAAATCACTAATATTATATTGGAAAATATCAGGAATAGAATTAACCCCAGGAAGTAAAATATTTACAGCAAGATGCAAAAATCTATATGTATTAACAACAAAACATAAAATAACAGGAAAAAATAAGATTAACAAAATACAAATAGAAAGCCCATTCGAACAAATTGTAAAAATAATAGATTGTAATGATTATACCTATAGAGACATAGATACAGAAGAAAATTTAGAAATAGTAAATGATAGAATAAGTACAACGAAAAGAATAGCTAATGAAAAACCAGAATCATCAAGCTCATCAAAAAGAACAAGTTATGAAACAAATTCAATAAGTAATTTAAACCAATATTACATAACAGGAAAAATAAATGAAAAAGAATATTTAATACTTTTGAATACAGGACAAGAAGAAAATTATATAGCAAAATATCTAGTAAAAAATGAAGAAATAAAGACTGATAATGATATGTGCCCAGATCTACCAAGAAGTTTAATAAATAATAAAAATATAGCAGAAAAAGAAATAATAATAGGAGTTAGAAAAATAAAAATAGAATTCGAAGTAAAGGAAGAAATGCAAAAAGCAGATATAATATTAGGAATAAAATGGTTACAACAAGTAAAACCATATAATATAGAACATACACAATTAACCTTAACATATAACAAAGAAAAGTTATTCTTAAAAAGAGCCTTAACATGAAATGAAGATATATGTATTAATGAAGATAGTAGTAGAAGGATATTACAGTAGATATTATACGTCTATGGTAGATACAGGAGCAGAAGCTAATTTATGTAGATATAATTGCTTACCAGAAAGTAAATGGGATAAATTAAAAACACCAATAATAGTTAAAGAATTTAATAATGAAGGAAGCCTAATTACTTATAAAGCTAGGAATGTAAAAATACAAGTATGGGATAAGATATTAACAATAGAAGAAATTTATAATTATGAATTAACATCAAAAGATATACTTTTAGGAATGCCATTCTTAGATAAATTATACCCACATATAATAACCAAAACAGACTGGTGGTTTACAACACCATGTAAACAAAAAGTAAGAGCAAAAAGAGTTAATAATAAAATAAGAAAGAAAACTGATTGGATAAAAGGAAGCGAAAAAATTACACAAAAGTTAGAAAATATAAAAAATACTGAAGATACAATAGAACTAGTAGTATTTTCGATAAATAAAACAGAAATAACTATATTTTCAATAAATAAAATAGAAATAATTCAGAAAAAATTAGAACAATTATATAGTGAAGATCCATTAAAAGGATGGGAAAAACATAAAACTACTATAAAAATCGAATTAATAGATAAAAATAGCATAATAACCCAAAAACCATTAACATATAATTTTGACGATTTAAAAGAATTTAAAATGCATATAGATGAATTATTAGAAAAACAATATATACAAAAAAGTAATAGTAAACATAATAGTCCAGCATTTATAGTAAATAAATATAGTGAACAAAAAAGAGGAAAAAGTAGGATGGTTATTGACTATAGAAATTTAAATGCAAAAACTATAACATATAATTATCCAATACCAAATAAGATATTAAAAATAAGACAAATACAAGGATATAATTATTTTAGCAAATTCGATTGTAAATCAGGATTTTATCACCTAAAGCTAGAAGAAGAATCTAAAGAATTAACCGCATTTACGGTACCACAAGGATTTTATGAATGGAACGTATTACCATTTGGATATAAAAATGCACCAGGAAGATATCAACATTTTATGGATAATTATTTTAAACAATTATCTAATTGTATAGTGTACATAGATGATATATTATTATATACAAAAACCAAAGAAGAACATTTAAAATTATTAGAACAGTTTACAGATATAATAGAAAAATCGGGAATAAGTCTAAGAGAAAAGAAAGCTGAAATTATGAAAAATCAGATAGAATTCTTAGGAATACAAATAGATAAAAGTGGAGTAAAAATGCAACAACATATAGTACAAAAAATAATAAATTCGAAAGAAGAATTAGATACAAAAAAGAAATTACAATCATTTTTAGGACTAGTAAACCAAGTAAGAGAATATATTCCAAAATTAGCAGAAACTTTAAAACCACTACAGAAAAAATTAAAAAAGGATATAGAATATAACTATGATGAAAAAGATAAAAAAACAAGTTCAAAAAATAAAATTACTTTGTAGAGAATTACCAAAATTACAATTTTCAGATGAAAATAGAAAATTTATATATATAGTAGAAGCATATGCTAGTGAATATAGTTACGGAGGAGTACTTAAATATCGATATGAAGCAGAAAAAATAGAACACCATTGTAGATACTACTTAGATACGTTCAACGAGACAGAAATAAAATGGAAAATAAATAGGAAAGAATTATGTTCATTATATAAATGTTTATTAGCATTTGAGCCATATATTGTATATAACAAATTTATTGTACGAACAGATAATACACAGGTACACTGGTGGTTAACAAAGAAAATACAAAATTCAGTTACAACAAAAGAGATTCGGAGACTAGTTTTAAATATATTAAATTTCACAATTACAATTAAAGTGATCAGTACTAACAAAAATGTTATTGCAGATTACATATCAAGACAAAGCTACACAGACTGAAATAATAGAAGAAGATACTCTAGAAAAAATACTTAACACCCTAACTACGCTTTCAATGAAAGTGAACAGTATGGGTAATGAGATAGAAAAGCTAAAAACTAATGAAGATAAACTGAAGTCTATAGCTACAAATCAGCTAACTCAGCAGTGTGTAGAGCTATGTCGATCGGAAGACATTAAAGTTTCAGAGCTAGAAGGAGACGTTGGGACACTCCATAAAACCCATAACATTTATCAATCTACTTCTGCAGGTACAAGCAAAGGAGTTAATCGACCAAGATACCAGAATATAAATATGAAAAAAATATTTGAAAGACCATTTACACCAACAACACAAAAAGACCACTTATTCATACCCCCACAAGTTAGCACATACCGAGATAGCCTAAACCAAGACAAAAAAGTATACAACTACACCGCCCAGAAATACATAGAAAATATATACAGAGTACAAACCTTTCTAAACCATAACCCCAGAGCTACAAACATCAAAGAACCAAATACCAACTATATAACCCAAAAATTACAAGGATATAACAAACTAATTGCACTACCCAAAACTAACCCAAGCCTAGTTAAAACCTGTTTTGACTATGGACTATTAAACACCATATATACCCAAGACGGAGAAGAATTAACAGCTATGGAAGAATTATACAAGATATTCACCACCTACAAAAGAATAACGAAAGGAAATTTATTTTATATAAAGTGTTATACTGCACCGGCAGAGATACTATATGATGAAATAAAACCAGTTATACAAGTTGTAAAGATAGGACTAACTAGAGATATGATCATACCAGAAGATATTACGCAGCAACCGGAGATACCCAGAATTGAGATACCAGATTTTTATACAAATAAACGACTTATTGGACTAGCTACGATCATTCAAGAACTAGCAAATAATTATACTAACGGAAACCCAATATGGAGCTATTATTCGAGAGATCATCAAATGATTTACTCAAATTCAAAAGAGCTACGACAAGCAGATATGGAAGATGTAAGACAATGGATAATGACACTACTCAACCCAGAAAAACAATCTACCGCAAGAGCAATAAAAAAAGGATTTATTTCAGACGGACTGCTGACAAGATATTGTAAAATAATTGGACACAAATATCCAGACCACCAATGTTCGAGGTGTAATGGAGAAGATAATATTATTCCAGAAGTACATCTAGAATAAAAGAAGACAAAATGCCAACTGGAAAGATAAGATAAGAAGTAATAATGGAGATATAGCAGATACGACAAAATCAACGGAGACAAGATACTGTTGAATTATTGTACAAAGTCTGAATTATTGTACAAAGTCTTAACTATTGATTGAATTATTGTACAAATAGACTTTTACGTAAAAATGTAAACTTGTAGGAAATTAAAGGCTAGTAGGCTAGTTAGTAGCCTAGCCCCTTTTGTTGACTTTTTAATTTTTAGATTTACAATTTTAAAAAACGTGTGTAAAGTTTGATTGTAAAGTTACTTTTCGTTCTATAAATAAAGAAAGCAGAAGGCATTGCAAAGGCAAGCCTTCATGCGTTGAAGCAAAGATTCTCTCCACTCCACAATAAATATTTTACTCAGTTAATTAAATAAACATATTTCAATGAAAAAAGCTATGGAGGAACAAAACTCAGAAATATCAAAACTATCTGAACATGTATATTTATTTATGATTATGAATAGCTAAATTCATGATTCCCAACAATCATGATATGATAAAATAAATTCATATTAGTTACTTTATAGTAGAATTATTCGAAGAATAATATGTTAAGAAGTTTATTAACAAAGAGGAAACGGAGAAAAATCCCTAACGACTATGCCATCCTAAAGGTGAAACCAATGAGGCAAGAAGCCGTAGCGGGGAGTAACCAGAGTAGAGGTGCTGTTTAAGGGAAAAAGTATCCGGATTACCATGTTAATAGTGACCGAAGAACATATTATTTAAGAATAATCTAGTATATAGTAAGCTAAGATGACCATATTTTGTTATGTACATGGTTGAAGGGAATATTTTGAAAAAAGCAATTTTATGAAAATGAATGATTATTTATCTGATGTGATGGTAGATAAATTCAAAATACTTATTTTGTATGCACTTAGAGATATAAAAGTAGCAGATATAAGAAAAATCATATTAGAAAAAGCTTTTGGTAAATACTACATGACTAGGGTAAATTATATACCATATCTACCTAACTACTCTTACAAATACTTACGATGATAAGTTACATAGAATTTTTAGAAATAGATATAAGAAACATACAGTTACTAGAAAAACAGATAAAAATAAATATAGACAAATACATGGAAAATAAAGATATAAAATACATAGAATTTCTTAATAAAAATATGCAAAAACTACTAAGGCTAAAACAAACAACTACAAAATATTATAATAAAACCAATTTTAAAAGATAGATCATTTAGATTATCTTAAAGTTTTAATCTTATATATACTTAAAAACATAGAAATTATAGATATTAAGAAAATAATATTAGATAAAGTAATAGACTACGAAATTGAAACTATAAATTGGCTAGAACAGTTATACGTAGAAATTTACCCAGAAGGATATTATTCAGATTAAGAGATGTTAGAATATATTAGAAAAACTAGAGAAAATCAAGAAAATATAAATAATGAAATTAATTATAGAAACCGAATTAGAAAAATAATGGAAAACCTAAAAGAAAAATTAATATGGATAGAAAAAACCTTAGAAAATTTAGATAAAAGTACATGTGATAGTTTATATAATTTAAAAAACTCACTACGAGAAGAACAACACAAGATAATAAATAACATTGAAAATATAGAATTAGATATACATTACAGTACAGATAGGATAAATTATTATACAGAAATTTGTAACTCTGCAATTACTACAGGATAAAATAATTAATGAATATATCTTACAAAAAAAGTAAATCATTAAAAGATATTGAAACAAAATTTAAGAAATATCCACGCACAAATAAAAATAGATTCACTAGAAACCTAATAAATCTATTAGATCTATTAAATCTGCGCACCCCCCTAGGGACTTATGAAGTGCTATCTTTTATTTGAAATTAATACAAAATAAAATTTGATCTACCGTATCCAAAATTATTAAAGCCAATTTTTCGAGTTTAGCAATAATACGCCCATCAACCGCAAAATTTATATTTTTTACTAGTCTGAAATTACTCATTAGTGAAAACTAACTCGATTCCAAATAGAGGCTACTATTTCATATTAAAGAAGTATTAAAAGATTCTAACAAACTCGACCATCAATTCTAAAGATATCTTTTAGCCTACCAAATTTTAAAACTTTAAATGATGTAAATTATATGTCGAAGTCTAGTGATTATACTAAGTTCAAAATCTAAAGGGGAAAGGGAACAATTAAATTTTACAAAAGATTTCAAAGATTCACACTAATTCAAATAAGAGTATATAAAACATGAATTTTAAATAATAATATGCGAAATGTAAGCCAAAAAAAAACACAAGTGTCTATAAAAGAAAAATAAAACTTGAAAAGAGGGAAAGAGGAACTAGACTGCTAGACGAAAATATATGGTGCAATATTTGTTCTCTTCTCTGATTTGGACAGAGATGGAGTCAAGCTATGAGACCCCAAACGCGCTCCTGAAGAAAATAAGGATTAGAAACCAAACTTGAATGAAATCGATAAGTAATAGAAATAATATGCAATTTTACAACCAAACTACGCAAACATCAGATGTGATGATTAGGCAAAAAAAATAGACTGGAACAAGAACCTAGCAAACAATTACCCGAATGGATCTAACAAGTGCATACTTTAACAAATAGAATTGCGTAAAGCTTTTTTAGGCAAACAATTCCTCCATATTTCAAAAATATTACCTTATTCTAAGGAAAATCAAGAGTAATTTCAAGCTAAAGGCTTCCCTGATGATGGGAACATAACATTAACCAAATAAGATTTAAACACCCAGGTGTATTCATGCTTGACAGTCCCTATTACTGCATATTAATGGAAATAAATCCAGAACATAAGGAAACAAATCCAGAACAACTATTAATGAAAATCTTCACTAAGAGATACATGACCAAACATTCATAGAATAGAGAGGGGTACAATTTTTCCTAAAACAAAAAAATCTCCTGCAACTACACACAAGGGCCAAATCAGATTTTTTATTTTCTTAGCATCAGAGAACATAAAGATGCACACACAGATGTGAGCATAAAGAACAATTTCGACAAATTCAGACCAACATCGACAACTCGATTTAATTTCTAAGTCAAGCAAGTTCTTTAATTAAAAAAAAAGAAAAAAAAAACTTAAGACAAAGTTCATAATGGAGGAATGACCAAAATCTATTAAACTGATTCAAGACCCTTTTAAATCATTGTTAGATTCGAACGGTGAACATATAATAACCTTACAAGACTCGACCTAATTGGAACAAATAAGAGCAGGTTTTGAGATTCACCTGAAACAATAGTGAGTTTTGATCTTACGTAAGTCTTCTCTACTATAAACACGACTACTCACACAGTATATATATACACACATTGCACTTCAACTATTTGTGAAAAATAAATAATACTCCCTCCGTCTCAAATTATGTGTTGTCAGTTGACTGGACACGATATTTAATAAATAAGTATTGACTTTGTTAGAGTTTCCAGGAAAATAAGTTAAAAGACCGTGACATATATACTTTGTATTAATATTCTGTAACTTAGCTATCATTGAACCCAAATAAACATTTAAAAGTAAGTAAACAGAGAACCCACACATGGTCACGATATAAATAGGAAAAGGAAGATAGTGATCCCCTGCCATGACGACAACTTGCACGAACTTAGAAGTTGGTCTAATCCCAAAAACATATGTGCAGGCAATCAATGATACAAATAACGCAATATCACATAAAGCGATAGAGAAACTATTTAAGATAAGTGACATATAACCATCAGTGAACACTTAGTGAAATGTAGACTCAAGTTATAATCATGTTCATGCTATAAAATCAAGTAGCACTGACCTACAAAAATCTGTACGACTCAAACTTCAAATCTTAAACTTGCGAAGCCTCTTTTCATGCTAAGCTAGAAGGTAAAGAAAAATCAAGTTTGAGTAAAAGGCTATCCTAAAACAGTACAAACACAAATGAACACCATCCTTCAAACAACAACAACATACCCAGTGTATTCCCACGTAGTGGGGTCTGGGGAGGGTAGAGTGTACGCAGACCATAGCACTACCTCAAGAGAAGTAGAGAGGCTGTTTCCGATAGACCCTCAGCTTAGGACCAATAACAGTATGACAAATACAAAAAGTAGGCGCATATAAACTAGTATGGTACACAAAAAAAACTAACCGTATAACAAACACAAAAGATAAGTGCATAATAAACTAGTACAGGATGCAAAAAAGCCAACACCACTACCCCCAAACTACAGCCACAACACTACGAACCAGAAACCAGAAACCAGATAAGACTATTTGAAGTCTAAGAGTTCATATCTTGACTGAGAGTATCGTGAAAACATGAAATGAATCTAGGCTCATAGCTAATATTTCGAGTACAAGTACCCCCAAGACTCGATGGAAGGAAACTGACATGACTTGATATTCTTGAATACATGATAATCACCACAATACATTTATTGAAGCATTTCATCAAACGTCTAATAGGCATAAGCTTGTACATTTATGGGGATTTTCATGATATCATGCTAGTTAGGCAATTTTTCTTCATCTAGACATTTAATCAAACATATTGTAGGCATAGTACATGTAGTAAAGCACATTATACAACAATTAAACATCATGCTTCAATTCCAATTCCATTATACAAGGTTTTGGTCATGAGATTTCATAAATCTTTACATGGAATTTATCATCAAATCATAGAATAGAAATCAATTCCTCATTTATCAACATGAAAAAGAATATACAAAACATGAAAACATGAAGAAAATTCATAATTTGTAGTTAAAAAGGATTCTTGGACTTCATGGACGAAAGGAGTCCATGAATGAACACTATGCATACCTTAGTTCGTGATTTCATGAAGATTGATGGTGAAACCTTCCTGAATTTGAATCGCCAATAGAAACTCTAGCTTGTTCTTGAGATAAACTTGAGAGAAATTAATATATTTTGGTTGAAAAGTGGTTGAATCATGTGTTAAAGAGATTATATAGGGGTATGAAGTTGACCCTTTTAGCCCTGGACACATCATTAAATTTTTAGTAAAATTTTTCGAGTTGGGCCCTTGGTGCAACGCAGCGTTATCGCGTCGTGTCACTGGGAATTGATAATTGGGAAACTGCACGGTGGCGCGACGCGAAGCTATCATGTTGCCACCTTGTCTATGACCTGGAAGTTTGACGCGATGCGCCAATATTGTGGATCAATACTAGAATTTTACAATTAACATTTGAGCTATCTCCGCAACGCCCTAAAGGCTCAGGTCAGACACTGTCTCACTAAAAAGGCTCTAACTCTTCGCTTGGGTGTTGGATTTGGGAGAATTACATATCGATGGAAAGATCATTCAATTTCTCACTTGATAGGAAGTGAAAATTATGGAAATACCACGTGTATAAGAATGAATTCTTATTTGAAAGCAAGTTCTAACATTCTTGAGATGATTTTCAAGCTAAGAAAAACACGGGTATTAAAATAAATACTTCAGGAGATCAATTAACTCTTTCCTCAGGGACGGAGTTAAATAAACGCTAATTCTTGTTTCTCTTGTGAGTTCTGGACTCTCCAAGTTTATCATCTCAGTTTTATCCAAATTTTATTTTTCCTTATTTTTAAAATGTTCAAATTCTTTAGTCAACTCTTCTGATGAAAGATTTTCTTTATATTCCGCAAAGTCTTGTTCACTATTTGAAATTGTTTCGCTTGTTTCATTATATGTCACATTTATAGTATTGGAAAATTTATTAGTTTGCTTGCTTGAAAATGGGGTAAAAGAAATAAATTAATAATGATGATTTGAAATAAAAACAGCAAAACATAGTTTGGATTTGGCATTTAAGCTTTCAAGTGGAGGCAAAACACATAAATACATAAATAAGATTCAGGCCTCAATTTTGAATCATGTTTAAATACTAATACAATCATCTGTTAAGATTCCTGGAGAACAGGGGATGGGGTACAAGTCCAATTGTTTAAAGTATCTCCAAGCTCAACATCCCAAATAGTCAGGGTCTTGATGCAATCCTCCAGAATCACATTGCACTCAACTTCTGCTTCAGTAATGAACAAATTTTTGACTCCTTCAATGAGGTTTTCTTTAGCGTCTCCTTCTGATACTTGGGAAACAAACTCTTTAGAAAAAGACTGATTTAGTAGCAGGAGAAGGTCACCCTTCCTTTTGAGATTAGCCAATGAGACTTCTTCAAGAGTGGGCTTGTATCCAAGACTCAAAACACCCTTTTATCTAGATAATCGAATTGGATCTAGTATTCCATCCAAGTTTACACCAAGACCACAACCAGGCATAAAACTATTATTCAATATTTTTAAGGCCACTATCATAAGTGACTGTGGCAATTTTATCCTTTCTTCCTGAGTAGTACACATAATCTCCTTAGCATGAAAAATAGATCTGTACAGTTTTTCCACTCATTCAATAATATGGATTGAGCTCTTCTGGTAGATAGAACTATTTTCTTTCCATGAATCATTATCTCATAATGATCCCAAACAAATTTCAAAGTTTGGTGCAGAGTAGAAGAGACTGCACCAGCACTATGAATCCGTGGTCTTTCGAGTAACAAATTGTAACTAGCAGATATGTCTAACACTTGGAATTCTATTGTAAACTCCATAGGTCTAATTTGTATCACCAAATCAATTTCTTCAATAACTCCTCTCTGAGTCCCATCAAAGCGTTTAGCGATACGTTACTTTCATAAACTTTCCTGATTTTAATTCCCAAAGATCGAAGGGTAGTAAAAGGAAAAATATTAATATTTGAGCCATTGTCAATTAGAACTTTAGAAACAAACTTGTCCCTACACCTAACAATGATGTTCAGTGCTCTATTATGCCTCAAGCCCTCAGGCGGCAACTCATCTTTATGAAAAGAGACTGTATTAGCTTCCAACACTTGTCCCACCTGAGCTAAAAAGTTCTCGCTAGTCATCTCAGATAGCACATAAGCTTCATTCAGCACCTTTACCAGAGCACTCCTATAAGTTCCAAAATTCATCAATAATGACAACAAAGAGATTTGGGTAGGAGTTTTCTTTAGTTATTCCAATATAGAATACTCCTTAGTCAGTATTTTTCTCAAGAAATACTCTATCTCATCCTCTATCACAACCCTTCTTTGACTATTCTCTTTATTAAATGTGCCTTGTATAACTCCTTCAGGGGCATAACAACGCCTAAATCTTGTCTTTTCCGCAGCAGCGGTTTCTACAACTAATTTTCCCTTTTTTTGTCCCTTGCATCAGTCGAGTAATTCCAAGGAACTACTTTGGCATCTAACGAAGGTGTCTGAGCAACTAAAGTGTTGATTGTAGGCTTGGGTACAAGAACTTCTACTTCAATTGGCGCTCACACCTCGACTGTAATTATAGGTACAACAAAAGCTAATGTTTCAACCGTTCTCTTATCATTGACCCATACAATAGTTCCTTCTAACTTATATTGTTCGTTGATAGTGATCATGTTCATATAGGCACCCCCATGATTTGTCAAGGGATTATTATTCACATTGTGGGGGCTCCTTTGAGCTGAATAACTCCTTCTTTGATTAGTGTCTCAATCTTATCCTTGAGAGTAAAACAATTCTCAGTGCCATACCCAGCAACCCCGAAGTGGTAAGCATAATTCTTTTTCCCATTGTACCATCTAGGAAGGGGATTAGGAATTCTACCTTGGATTGGCTGGAGAACACCTGCAGTTCTCAATCTTTTATACAGTTGGGATAAGGGTTTAGATAGAGGTGTATAAGTTTTGGTTGGCCTTTTTTCATAGTTCGAACGGGGTCTGGGTTTTATGGTTGGTTGTGGGTTTGAGGTGGATAGGTAGGTTGGTATTATGGAGGGTTTTGATAGGTTGGTGCTCGAGGTGGGCAATATGCTGGCTAGGTAGCATAAATTGGATATGGGTAGGTAAAGGTTGGTAATATGTGTATGGAGTTTGGTCACATTAGTTATAGTAGGAAGGCTGGGGTAGTGGATTTTGGTATGTTAACATTTGGTTTTGGTCTTTTTTCCTGAATATAACAGCGGAAACTCCATCCCTTTTCTTTTTATTCGCTCCCCCAGTTGGATCAGACTGCATTGCCTTACTTGTCACTTCTAAAGCTGCTAGATTAGTTATTCTCCCCATTTCAATACCTTCTTCAACAAATTCTCCTATCCTAACAACCTCAGAAAACTTTTGTGCAACCACGCTTATCAACTTGTTATAATACGTCGTATCTTCTTGAGACTGCACAAAAAGAGAAGTCATCTCACTTTTCGCCATAGGAGGTTAAACTTTTGCAGCATCTGCTCTCTACCGCATAGCATATTCTTTGAAGAACTCTATTGATTTCTTTTTCATCTTCATTAAATGGCACCGATCCGAGATGACTTTAGTGTTAAACCCGAACCTATCCATAAATTCTTATGCCAAGGCATTTCAACTATACCATTTCTATAGGTTTTGGCTCGTGTACCAATCTATAGCTTCTTCTATCAAATTCCTTATGAACAACTTCATTCTAATGGCCTCATTCTTCCTTACTTCCACTGGTTTGTCACAAAACGACCTTAAATGAGCTCGAGGATTCCCTCTTTCATCAAACATATCAAATTTTAGCACTTTATACCCTATCAGCAACTCAACATCTGGATGAATACATAAATCTGCATACTCAAGTCCTTCATATTTTTTCTGTTGTTGGATGGTTTTGAATCCTTTCTTTAAACTATGAATCTCATTTGCTATATTTTTATCTACTTTGGAAGGATCAACTTCTTGCATGTTTGGCATTGGGATAGTAAAAGTTTGAGCTCCCGCTATATATATTTGTGGCACATATTGCATGTTAGGAATTGTAGTATGTGCCACCGATATATGTGGGGTCGTTTGGTGGTTTTGGATGACTGGGGCAGTTTAGATAAGTGGGATAGTTTAGGTATATGGAGTTGGGTAAGTGGAACTTTAGAAACATAAGGAGTAGTGAAGGGTAATGGGTTTGTTTGTTGTGGGTCAACTTATTGTGGGTTGTTTTCTTGTGGGTTAATAGGAGATTTGGAAGAAATGAGGTTGTTTTGGTGGAGTGAGGGATATATGGGAAGTGTTGGGAGGCAGGAGAATGAAAGGGTGGAAAAAAATGGTACAATGGTACTTGTTCCATGTTCAGGAAGTGGAGTATTCATGCTAATAGATAACTTGGTGAGGTTTCGAAGTGGATCAATTTCAGTTTACATGTCGGCCATTTGTTGCATCATATGAGCTATATGTTTATCATGAAGGGTTGTGTCCCTCTCTCTCGAAGTCTCGGGTTTATTTCTTGGGATGGTGACAAGCCCTAAGTCTTCCGGTGTACCTAAATCAGTCATGTTGGTATTTGCTCGTGCTTTTGATCTCATAAGTATGGGTGATCAACTAGTTCATAGCCAACATAAATCAACTGTTGGGGAAATAAATTAAAAGGAAGAAAACCTTCAAAAGAGAGAAATATATCAGTATGAGAGAATAATTTTGCATAAAAAAACACAGAATTAAGCAAACAATGTTGGAAAAGAAAAACATGTTTCATGTTGCAAACAAAGCACATAATAAAAAGAAAACTTCAATAATCAAGACGCATCCTATTATGCATGGGAACTCTTTTCTGCCAAGAGGTGGGCCTAAGCACCAAATAATTGACATTATGATAAACCGATCCAAGCTATTAATTTGACACAATCGTTGAGTTTGGAAATAAAAAGGCTAAGTTTTATTGAAATACGGATCGAGTACAATGGTAAGAAATAAACTTGAAATACATGAAAAAGTACAAAAAAAAAAGACAACCCTAAGACTTGGCCTAGACCTTGTTTCTCATCACGGAAGTGAAGATGATGCCCGAACATTGCTAAGACCCGTTCCTGCATTATCCAAATAGTGCATTATGTTAGCCATTTGAGCCTACATTTCAAGCGTGACCACTGTGGTTCCAAGATAAAAATGCCTTATCCAAATAGTCATCCCAGCATCCTAAAATCCTTGCTCCCCTTCTAGACTGGGGTTTAAATTGCCACAATAATCTCGAACCTATACCTGATATTCTGGCATACACTCTATTGGTCCATGTCCCATATCTATTGTGAGAATGTTACTTCATTCATGCAGAATTTGACTGGCCTTAGGAACTCTGATGTATGGTCCAAAAAGGACTTCTAAAACTTGCATATCTGCTCGTAGAGGGATGATCTACGTCTGACCAAACTGTCGAAGCACACACATCGGGGCATATGTTTGTAGACATCTTAATCCAATAAGATCAATATAATAAATCCCTATGCATTGTATGTAAGACGTGAAACATGAAAGTAGTAGGTATCTCCACTGGATTTGGTCACCGGTACAAAAGGCTAAGAATTCAATCCAATCATTGATGCTGACTGGGGACACGAACCTCCTTATTCTGCCATCATGAGTGTTAATGTTATGTGAAGGGCTAAACATTATGTCAGTCATATTGTCATGCTTATAGAAATTCTCTTATACCCACATCAGCAGAAGGAGATTGTAACCTTCAAAGAACTTTGTTTCACCTCGTTTACACTTTTCAAGTGCGCAAAATATTTCTACCAAGATTATAGGAACCAAGGTGATTTCTGCTCCATCAACTCCTTTAAAAAGTTCTCGAGCCACAGAACATATGCAAGTATTCATCTTTCCATATACTTGTGGAAATTCCAAAGTCCCTAGCAAGGCAACGACAAATACAATCAGACGTCTAACCCACCAATGGGTAGAAGTGCAAGTGAATTCCTTCTTGAATAGCTTATAACTATCTTGTCGACCATATCTCTCGTACAAATAATCCAAAGAAACCCAATTATTTTTGAAGCAATGGAGTTCATCAGTGTTCTTTAATCCTAAATAGCAAAGAAATTTCTTCCCTGACTGACTGTGCGGGATGATCTGACCTCTCCCTTGATACTTTAAATTAGTGAAGTAATAGATCTCCTCTAATGTGGGGGTGAGTTCAAAGTCTTTGAATGCAAAGACAACTCGATCTGGGTCCCAAAATGGAATCAACACTCTAACCACATTCTTGTCGGGGGAGATCTTGAAGAATGTAGGGAGGAACCCCAATTTCCTGGTGATCGCTAATTTTTCAGTCGAGTCAACATTTTCCCACATAGCCTCAACTTGTGTGGAACACCTTCGACCATTGTAATTATAGGGACTTGGGGAACTAAAGCCATCCTACAATGTAAATACAATAAAATAAGTATATATTTTTCAAACTTGCGGCGTCACAATTAGGCTTGAATTCATTTATCATTATCACATGCACATAATATGAGCGGTTGTCATCAGGTCCTAAACCCACTTGACATAATGGCGTTTTCCTAAATTCGTGGAATGACACCTTGGGTCAAACTACCTAAGGCTTATGCATGCATGACCTAAATACAGGGAAGCTCTATCTTAAGTTCTTCTAAGATTTGAATTGCTAGACATAAGTTTCCCGAGTGCACAACTCGAGTGAGAAGGTGACGCGGTCACACAGAAAAACTTCGGACACACCGTACATACGCCAACTCTCCTAAAATTTAAAATTTGAAAGAAATTTATGAGTGCGCGAAACACCTCACGTGTACGTGTGATTGTGTCAATTTTCCCAATTAGAAGAAATATGAACAAAATGACATTTTACACAAAGCAATAACAAATAATCCATACAAAGTAATCGTAAATAAACAACTTGTATCATATAAACATGACAAACACATAAAGTAGATAAGGTAAAATAAATAGATATTAGAAAAAAAAACTTACTTATTAACCTAAGTTTGTGATGGTTAGAACCTAATGTCCCCAGTGAAGTCACCAAACTATTACACCCCATTTCAACACGGGTTAAACCGAGGTACAATATATTGGAAACTTCTAATAAATTAAGAAAGTCACCACCTAATTAGTTCTATGGTTAATTAGGACACCTATTATAACCTAAGGACAACTATTATAACCTACGTGATTAAAGCAATCAAAGACTTCATTTTACGTCTACTTAACTAAACGATTCTAGGTAAGGGTTCAAATTATCCTAAAGGGAAGGGATTAGGCACCCTAAAGGATCCGCTATCTACGGTTAACTGGCCAAACTTAGGTTAGATAAGAAAATCAAATATTAAATTAAGAAAGATATAAATAAGTTATTAAAAAATATATATACATCTTATTAAAACATGCTAATCATTATAAGGAAAGATTAGAAAAATTTACCCACTTATCAAAAATTATGAAAGATAACTCCTAAAAATAATTCAACCTTATTGTCGTCAAGAGAAAGTTATTTAAAATTAATTCTTTACAAGAGCTTTGAATTAATAATTAAAAAAGTTACTGATATTAAGAACTCCTCATTTTTTAATTCTAAAAATGACTCTTTTGCTTTTTTAAATCAAATTTCATAAAAATAAGTTAATTATCCTACACTAAGTAAATAGATAAAATATATAATTGTTTAAATATATAATGGTTTGAGAATTTATTATTTATTATGATACGAATAAATAAAATATTTCTTGCCATTAGAAATTCTTGAAAGAGACTTGCGAAGTGCTATCTTTTATTTAAAATTAATACAAAATAAAATTTAATTGGCTGTATCCAAAATTAGTAAAGTCGGTTTTCCGAGTTTAGCGATAACACACCCATCTACCGCAAAATTTATATTTTTTACTAGTCTGAAATTACACATTAGTGAAAACTAACTCGATTCCAAATATAGGCTACTATTTCATATTAAATAAGTATTAAAAGATTCTAACAAACTCGGTCATCAATTCTAAAGATATCTTTTAACCTACCAAATTTTAAAACTTTAAATGATGTAAATTATATGTCGAAATCTAGTGATTATACTAAGTTCAAAATCTAAAGGGGAAAGGGAACAATTAAATTTTACAAAAGTTATTCAAAGATTCACACTAATTCAAATAAGAGTATATAAAACACAAATTTTAAATAAAAATATGCGAAATGTTAAGCAAAAAAAACAAGTGTCTATAAAAGAAAAATAAAACTTGAAAAGAGGAAAAGAGGAACAAGACTTCTAGACGGAAATATGTGATGCGATTTATATTCACTTTTCTGATTTGGACAGAGATGGAGTCAAGCTATGAGATCCGAAACACGCTCCCGAGTACATATGTGAAAATATAGAAAATAAGGATTACAAACCAAACTTGAATGAAATCAATAAGTAACAGAAATAATATGCAATTTTATAACCAAACAACGCAAACATCAGATGTGATGACTAGGCAAAAAAATAGACCGGAATCAGAACCTAGTAAACTATTATCTGAATGGAGCTAACAAGTGCATACTTTAACAAATAGAATTTGCGTAAAACTTTTTTAGGCAAACAATTCCTCCATATTTCAAAAATGTTACCTCATTCTAAGGAAAATCAAGAGTAGTTTCAAGCTAATGGCTTCCCTGATGATGGGAACATAACGTAAACCAAATAAAATTTAAACACCCAGGTGTATTCATGCTTAACAGTCCCTATTACTACATATTAATGGAAATAAATCCAGAATATAAGGAACCAAATCCAGAACAACTATTAATGAAAACCTTCACTTAGAGATACATGACCAAACATTCATAGAATAGAGAGGGGTACATTTTTTTCTAAAAGAAATATCTCTTGCAACTACACACAAGGGCCAAATCAGATTTTTTATTTTTTTAATATTAAGGAACATAAAGATGCACACACAGATGTGAGCATAAAGAACAATTTCGATAAATTCAGACCAACATCGACAACTCAATTTAATTTCCAAGACAAGCAAGTTTTTTTTTTAAAAAAAAAAACTTAAGACAAAGTTCATAATGGAGGAATGACCAACATCTATTAAACTAAATCAAGATCCTTTTAAATCATCGCTAGATTCGAATGGTGAACATATAATAATCTTACAAGACTCGATCTAATTGGAACAAATAAGAGAAGGGGTTGAGATTCACATGAAACAATGGTGTGTTTGATCTTACGTAAATCTTCTCTGCTATAAACTTGACTGCTCACACAGTATATATATACATACATTGCACTTCAAATATTTGTTAAAGAAAATAATAACAAATAAAGTTCCGAAGAAAAAAAGTTGAAAGACCATGACATATATGTTGGGGAACAACAATAATAATAGTTGAATATTAAATAAATATTACTGTGTTATTTTTTTTTTAGGAGATATATTAATTATACTTGAGTCGTGCTAGGCACTGTCCTAAGAAACTATTTCAGCAGTGTGAAATGTTTCCCCAGGATTAAATAAGTACTTTCCTAATTAATTAGAGGATACAAGAATCAACAAAATTATTAATACAAATCCCAGCAAGTTAAACTATACGTTTTCTAAAATGATAACTAAATTATTAAAGAGAAAAATTAAAGGCGAAATTTAGAATGTTAAGGATTTCTGTAAGGATTGAAAAAGTATTTATAGGTAAGACTTATCTTCTCAAGTACACATCTTGATAGCTTCCAAAGTAAGTTTTCTCAAGTATATCTCTTGATGACTTCTAGAGTAAGTCTTCTCAAATATATCTCCTGATGACTTTCAGAGTAAGTTTACTCAAGTATATCTCTTGATAGCTTCTAGAGTAAGCTTTCTCAAGTTCATCTTTTGATGGCTTCTAAAATGCATTTAAAGATATGGCTTTTTTCAATACACTTCAAATATAAATTATTTTGAAATAACGAAATAATTTTTCCACAATCCCCACATTATTTCAAAATAATTTATAGAAAAAGAATTTTAACTTGCTGGATTTGCATGGAAAAAATGCAGTAGGTTTGGTGTCTTTTGGAATATGAACCAAATTTAGACCAATAAAATTTAACTTACGAAATTATCGGTGAAATATAATATTTCTATAAACCGAATAATTCTTTTTGTAAGCCAGAGATTTTATTAATCACGTTTTAATCGTAACTTTGTTGTTCAACGCGGTTTTGCGTCTATAGGACATGCGTGTGCCTGGTATTCATGAGAGCTCTAGAGACTAAGGCCAAAAATCTCATAGGAACGGACTCATTCCACTTCTCAGATAGGTGAATTCATCAAGTGTACACTGTTTTAAATACACCATCCAAAAGGATTATGAATTCATTAAGAGTTAATAACTCATCCCTCCATTTTAATAGCAGTTCAAGTACTCTCAATAAGTGCGCATAGTCAATATCGAATTGTTATTACCCATATAAACCTACTTCATGGGATCTCCATTAACATAGGTTGGGTTACCATCTCTATTGACAATCAAATTGGCCTTAACCCCATCTCTTTTGATGTTTGAAGAATTAATTTTCTTCCCACGGATTTCGTCAATGAATCAGCCGAATTCAGTTCTAACTTCACATAATTAATGAAAATTATTCCATCTTTCAATAAATGCTTAATAACATCATGCCTCAATTTCATATGTCTGCTCTTACAACTGTAAGAATTATTCTTCGCAATAGCAATTGAGGCTTGACAATCACAGTGTATATACACAAGAAGCATCCGATCATCCTTGTTTAAAGGGATATTAGACAATAGATCTTCCCATTTTAAAGGGCTATGAGGCAACAGACCATCCCTTTTCAAAGGGGTATGAGGCAACAGATCATCCTTTTAAAAAGAATATTCGCTAAGAAATTTCTTAGCCATTCAGCCTCAGTACCAGCTAATTCTAGAGCCACAAATACTGATTCCATAGTTGATCTTGAAATGATCATCTACTTAGTTGATCTCCATGATACTGCACCACCACCAAGGGTAAACATATAACCACTAGTGGATTTTGTCTCATCTGAATCAAAGATCCAATTTACATCACAATATCCTTCTAAAGTTGAAGAAAATCCACTATATGAGATACCAAAATTCATAGTTCCTCTCAAATATTTCATTAGTCGCATTAATGCAAACCAATGCTCCTTATTGGAATTATGAGTATATCTACTCAGTCTACACATAGCATAGGCTATATCAGACTTAGTAAAATTCATTAAATGCATTAGACTCCCAATAATCTGTGCATACTTAGACTGAGCAACTGGGTTACCATTATTCTTTTTTAATTTAGAATTAGCATCATAAGGAGTGGCTACAGGAGTTAACTCCCAACATTCAAATTTCTTAAGAAGTCTTTCCACATAATGTTCTTGTGACAACGTTCCATCTTCACTCTTTATAACTTTAATCCCCAATATCATATTCACTTCACTCAGATCTTTCATATCAAATTTAGTAGATAAAAATAATTTGGTACGCTCCACAATATTTAAACATGTACCAAATATAAGCATGTCATCAACATATAAGCAGATTATCACATAATCAACGTCTACCACCTTTGTATAAACACATTTATCCACCTCAACAGAAAAAAAAAGTTTTATCAAGACTTGATTAAATTTCTCATGCCACTGTTTCGGAGCTTGTTTAAGGCCATAAAGAGATTTAATTAATTTACAAACTTTATTTTCTTGTTCAGATATTACACATCCTTCAGGTTGAACCATATAAATTTCTTTTTCTAAATCGCCATTTAAGAAAGCTGTTTTTACATCCATTTGATAGATAAACAACTTATGAATTGATGCTAAAGCAATTAATATTTGAATAAAAGTAATTCTTGTTACTGGTGCAAATGTATCAAAGTAATCAATATTTTGCTTTTGAGAAAATTCTTTAGCTACTAACCGAGCTTTATATTTATCTAAAGATCCATCCGAATTAAGTTTCCTTTTGAAAATCCATTTACAACCAATTGATTTTGCACCATGAGGTAAGTCAGTTAAAACCCATGTATTATTTTCATAATTAAATCAAGTTCAATTTTTATTGCCTCTTTCCAAAATTTAGCATCAGAAGAAGATATAACTTCAAAATAATTTGATGGTTCATTATCAACAAGAAAAGTTCGAAAATCATTTCCATAAGGAAAATATTATTTTCTAGGCCTTTTACTCCTTCTCAGTTCCTTAATATTAGAGGTAGATTCATTTTCTCTTTCAACAGGACTATGAGAGATTTTATCACATAGTGAAAAAATATGTTCAAAGAACTCAACATTCTTTGCCTCGATTATAGTATTACTATCAAGTACATCACATTTCAAGACAAGAAATCTGTATGCAGCACTATGTTCACCATATCCAATAAGCGTGCAATCAACAATTTTAGAACCTATTTTCCTCTTTTTAGGTTCAAGAAGAAGAACTTTCGCAAGGCAACCCCACACTTTTAAATATTTCAAATTAGGTTTATAAACTTTCCATAATTCATAAGTGGTTTTGCCAGTTCTTTTATGAGGAATTCTATTTTGTAAATGACATGCAGATAAAATAGCTTCACCCCATAAATTATTAGGTGCACAAGAGCTAATTAACATAGAATTCATCATTTCTTTCAGTGTCCTATTTTTCCTTTCATCTACACCATTAGAATCCGGAGAATAAGGCAGAGTAACTTCATGAATAATACCTTCTTTTTCACAAAAAGCATTCAAAGATACATATTCTCCACCTCTATTAGATCTAATTCTCTTAATTTTTCTAATAAGTTGATTTTCGGCTTCAGATTTATAAGACAACTTATTTCTAAACAAATACAACTTACTAAACTAGAGAAATCATCAATAAAGGTCACATAATATCTTTTTCCACCTCTAGTCATAGTTTATTTTAAATCACCCAAATCAGTGTGAATCAAAGATAACAGTTCATTTTCTCTATCAACTAAAAAACATGACTTTTTGTGATTTTAGCTTCAACACATATTTCACATTTATCAAAATTACTCGAATCTAAACCAGGTATTAGACCAAGATATTGCATATTTTTTATATATTCAATCTTAACATATCCTAATCTAGCATGCCATAAAGAAATCGACTCAATCATATAAGTAGAAGCTGATGCATTATTATTGATGGTATTAAGTACATAAAGTCCATGGTTATAATAGCCTTTTTTGACAAATACATTTTTTTTGTCAAAATAACTTTATTAGATTCAACAGACACTTTCATTCTAGCAAAGCCACGAAAATCAGGTTTGCTTGCATTGTAGGAACATGTAGCACGTTCATGAGGGCTAAAATTTTTCTCGAAGTGAGTTTTAGGAGCACTTTACTCTTGCCCAAGACTTTAACAGTTCTTGAGTCAGCAAGGTAGACCATTTAACTATCATCTCCTATTGTTGTATAGGAGGCAAATGCTTCTCGATTTGCACAAATATGTCGAGTAGCCCCAGAGTCTACCGCCCATTCTTTTACATGTGCCACCATATTTACTTGAGAAATAACAACTGCAATTATTTCATCTCCTTCAGCTAAATTAGTTTTGGGAGGATTTCTCATTTCTTTGTTATTTCTTATTTTGTGCCTACATTGAGTAGCATAATGACCTGGTTTTTCACAAATAAAATAAGTGTCTTTTCTTTTCTTAAAATTGGGATTATTAGGTTTATAACTATGAGACTTATTATCATACCTTCTGTTATTGCTGTGTTTACCTTGTACCAAATTTGCTTTGAGCGCAGCCTGCTTACTTTGAATGACTCCTTCCTGTTGGTATCTTCAATTAAAATATGAGTTATTATTTCCTCAATAGTAAAATTTGTCTGCTTGTGTTTCAAATTATTTTTATAGTCATTCCATGATTCGGGCAATTTTTCAATCAGTACTCCAGCAACAAATTTTTTTGGTAAAGCGATGTCCTCAGCCTTCAAATCTTCTAAAAGTTTTTGATATTCATTTATTTGAATTTTTATTTCTTTCACATCACTCATTTGTCAGTTATAAAATTTTCCCACCACAAACTTTTTTTGGTAGCATCTTCACTCGAAAACTTCTTTATTAAAGCTTTGCAAATGACTCTTGCTTCTTTGGAACGGCAATACACATCAAATAATTCATTAAAAATTGTTTATAAAATAGTATGGCGACATACCTTATTGGCGTATTGCCATGATTCCAAAACTTTGCTATCAGCATCTGCACCAAGTTGTGTTTGAGACAAAGCATATGCAACACCATGAACATCAAGTAGTGAAAAAATTTGTTCTTGCCCACCTTTTAAAGTTTTGATTAGCAAATATTTCAATATTTGAAACATCACTAAAGGGCTTAGCATATGGTAGAACAATTGGAACATAAGTATTAGGAGTTGCTTCGGTAGCAGAAATACCAGAGGTAGAATTATTTGCCATAGTTTCTTAGATTGTTGGGGACCAACAATAATAATAGTTGAATATTAAATAAATATTACTGCGATATTTTTTTTAAGAGATATATTAATTATACTTGAGTCGTGCTAGGCACTGTCCTAAGAAACTATTTCAGCAGTGTGAAATGTTTTCCCAGGATTAAATAAGTACTTCCCTAATTAATTAGAGGATACAAGAATCAACAAAATTATTAATACAAATCCCAACAAGTTAAACTATACGTTTTCTAAAATGATAACTAAATTATTAAAGAGAAAAATTAAAGGCAAAATTTAGAATGTTAAGGATTTCTGTAAGAATTAAAAAAGTATTTATAGGTAAGACTTAGCTTCTCAAGTACACCTCTTGATGGCTTTCAAAGTAAGTTTTCTCAAGTATATCTCTTGATGGCTTCTAGAGTAAGCCTTCTCAAGTATATCTCCTAATGACTTTCAAAGTAAGTTTTCTCAAGTATATCTCTTGATAGCTTCTAGAGTAAGCTTTCTCAAGTTCATCTTTTGATGGCTTCTAAAATGCATTTAAAGATATGGCTTTTTCCAATACACTTCAAATGTAAATTATTTTGAAATAACGAAATAATTTTCCTACAATATATACCTTGTATTAATATTCTGTAACTTAGCTATCATTGAACCCAAATAAACATTTAAAAGTAAGTAAACAAAGAACCCATACATGGTCATGCTTTAAATTGGAAAAAGAAGATAGTGGTCCCCTGCCATGAAGTCGTTGGCAACTAGCACGAACTTAGAAGTTGGTCTAATCCCCAAAACATATGTGTAGGCAATCAATGATAAAAATAACGCAATATCACATAAAGCGATAGAGAAACTATTTAACAAAAGTGACATATAACCATCACTGAACACTTAGTGAAATGTAGACTCAAGTTATAATCATGTTCATGCTATAAAATCAAGTAGCACTGACCTACAAAAATTTGTACGACTCAAACTTCAGATCTTAAACTTGCGAAGCCTCTTTGCATGCTATGTTAGAAGGTAAAGAAAAATCAAGTTTGAGTAAAAGGCTATCCTAAAACAGTACAAACACACATGAACACCATCCTTCAAACAAGAGGCACCCAAAAAATGGTTTTTTATTTTTAACAACCAACATACTATTTATATTAATTCATAGTAAGTTTCAGAGTGTTAAAAGATGCTATAGCATCTTTTACAATACAACTCGGATAATTAGTAAACCAAACAGAATTTTGTAACAATGAAATAGAGAACTTTGCTAAACTATGTGTTATTTTGTTCCAAGATCTAGGGATATGCACCACATCTACAGTTTCAAAGAAATCCATCAACTTTCAAATATCCTCGTAGGTTGTTTCTATCTACCAAGATGCAACACTTCTTTTTTGTATCATATCCACCACGTTCTTTACATCCGATAATACTTAAACTCTCGTTCATACATTTTCATAGCTTTTCCCAATGCTTCACGAATCACCAATGCTTCAGCAGTGATGACCTTCCTAACAAATTGAATTGGGGCACCAAAGGCTTGAAGTAGCTTACCGAAGCTATCCATCGCTGCTACTCCAATGCTTCCCATCTTTCTTTTCTTATGTAAGCTAGCATCTGCAAATATAATAACCCCATCTTGTACAATAGCAATAGTCTTATTATTAGGACATTCAATTATCTATGGAATAGATAGATTAGTAAGCAAGTTATCTTTATATTCATGGTAGTCAAAAAGTGTTATGTTTACTATTTCATTAGGATCATAGTTTTCTCCATTGAATACTAAGACATTTCTAGCTTTTCATATTTACCAAATAATGGAGACACTAAACTTAGTTAGCTCAATAGAATCAAGATATCGATTAGCATTATGAACCTTATCGTTCCACCAGCTAGAAAAATTCATAGTGTTCTCTACGTCACGATAATTTATCGGACATATTTTCTAGATTAGTTGGGCTTTATGACATCTAAACAACATATGCTCAACTGTTTCACTTTCCAAACCACATCTTTTATAAACATCACCATTATATTTTAACCTTTTTGAAACAATATGGTTAACAGGAAGCACATTTATAATGCATTTTTGAATAAAATATTTATATTTATTTTTAATATCCAGAGACCACAGAAAATCCCAAAAACTTTTTGGAAAGGAATGATAGCTAGATTGAGGTCTTTCCGAACTAGCTTATTGGCATCTAACCATATCTCTATTTAAATGATAACCCGATTTTACCTCATAATTACCCGATTTAGTATGATGCCACATAATCCTATTCGTTATTCCAGTAGTAGAGATAGGGATAGAGATTATAGCTTGTACATTGGTTGGGCAAAAAAAGAGTTGGAGCAATTGCATTTTCCAAGTATGAGTATTATGGTCTATAAGATCCTTAACTTTCAGATTCATATTCACCTGACCCAGATAAAAGCTAGGTTTAAAACCACTAGAGTTTGGTATCCAAGGGTCCATCCACACGTTAATATGCTCCCCCGAACCTATTCTCTATCTAATTCTTTTTTTAGGAGGTCTCTTCCCTATATAATACTTTTCCATATCCAAGAACTAAAAGACGAGTAAGTGGCCTTGATGAAAGACGTATTTTGAAAATATTTACTTTTAAGAATTCTAGCTAGAAGAGACTTTTCATGGGTCAAAATCCTCCAGGCTAATTTAGCTAACAATGCTTGATTAAAAGAAGTTAGCTCTCTAAATCCTATGTCCCCTTTGGATTTTGCTAAATAAAGATTTTCCCATTTCTCAAAGTGTATTTTTCTCCTATTATCATCATGTCCCCACCAGAAATTTGAAAAAATAGTCGTAATTTCCTTACATAAAGTCTCCGAAAATTGAAACCAGGATAAGGCATATGAAGGAATAGCAGATAAAATCGATTTGAGCATCACTTCTTTTCCCGCAGGACTTAAAAAAATTATTTTTCCACTCTTTTATCTTTGCCTTCACCCTTTCTTTTATGAACTCTAGCATTTTTTTCTTTGATTTTCCAACTGCCCCAGGTAAACCAAGATATATTCCTACATCATTTTTACGAAGTTGTCCTAACACCCTATTAATCTCATCCATCTCTACCTCAGAATCATCCGCAAAAAATAAATGGTTAACGGTAGGTCCCCCTCTAACTAGACTTAACCCCTGAATATCTTCTCTTGATTCCATTTGATTTAGAAGTCTAGAAAGGCCTTCATCACATAGTAAAAAGAGGTATGGAGAAAGATGATCACCTTGTCTTAGACCCCTAGTAGGCCTAACTTCCCTAGCTATATCCCCATTGATGTTAAATTTATAAGTAGTGGTGGTAATACATTGCATGATCCATCTAACGAAGGTTTCATGAAATCCCATTTTAAGAAGTAAATTATGCACATAATTTCATTCCACTCGGTCATAAGCTTTGGCCATGTCTAATTTTATAACCATATACTTTAGCTTTCCTTGTCTTTTATTTTTAAGAAGGTGGATGAATTCATGCGAAAGCACAACATTGTCAATAATCTGTCTTTAGGCAGACTGGTTTGGAGAAATAATATTGGGCAAGTAAGTTTTGAGCCGTGTGACTATGATCTTAGCGATAATTTTGTACACTGTAGAACATAAATTTATGGGTATAAATTGGCTAATATTACTAGGATTTTTCACCGTAGGAATCAACGTTATAAGGGTCTGGTTCCAAGAAGGTAGTAAATATCCTAAGCGAAAAAAACTTGTTACAGCTTCACAAATATCATTAGATAGAATTTTTTAATATTTTTGAAAGAAAAAAAAGAGGTCATGTCATCTATTTCCGGGGCTTTTAAGGGGTGCATATCAAAAGCTGCAAGTTTTATTTCATCATAAGTGACCTCTCTAATGAGCATATCATTAACAGAATTACCTACTAGCACAGGGATTAAATTCAAGATGGGATCCAAGTTAGTAGGTCTAGACGTAGTGAATAAATTCCTATAATATCTAGCCACTTCATCAACAATATCATTATGCTCAGCTACCCAATTACCATTCTCTAACTGAAGTCCCTTAATATTGTTACACTTTCACCTCTAAATAGTTTTCATATGAAAGAAAGAGGTATTTTTATCGCCTTTTTGTAACCATAAAGCTCTGGATTTTTATTTCCAGTAGGCCTCGTCATCCTTATACGCTTGCCCTAATTCTTTTCGAAGCAACTTCAACTTAGTGAGATCAAAATTACTAGGATTACTTTTAAGCTCATTGATTCTATCCTTAATGCCTTGAATTTTTTTCCTCGAATTTCCCTGTCCCCCTCGAAGCCAAGCTACCAAAGCGTGTCGACAATTTTTTATTTTGAAGCTAAATTTTAACTGTTTACTCCCTCCCACCTGTTTATTCCAAGCTTGCATAATAGTGTCGTTCACTTCTTCTTTTTCGCTCCAACGTTTATCAAAATAAAATCTCTTCTTCTTTTTTTCCTAAATTCGGCCTCTTTATTTAGCAGTAAAATACTATGATCAGAAGCTTCTGTTTCTAAGTGTTGGACATTAGCAAGGTTGAAATTGTAGTAAATTACTTTAAAGTCATATTCTGAAACTATTTATCAAGTTTTGCCCAACATTGGGGGTAAAATAATTGGTATTCTGCTGCATGCCTTTTCCCAAATAATCTTATTACAGGACATAGTGAGTATTACCTAGTAACTAATAGAATGTTGAATTCATTTGGTACACAGCATGGCGAAAACCTACGTCCCATAGACTCATGAAACCTAGGCAAGGATAGGAAGGAGAATTAATTTATACAAGGAGCATTGTTAGCATTATCTTTGATCAGGGAAACTTAAATTGTCGTGGTACTTCATAATCTAAATATTGTATAGCAACAACATTAGAACAAAACCAAAAGGAGGGTCAAGCAGGTAAAAAAGAGATAAGAGCACCTAAAACCAGCATTCTTCAACATAACCATAGCAGTTACTTACGACAGATTTTCACGTTGGTGAACAGTAAAATCGAATTGCAAATTTAACACTAGCAGTGTGAAAGTTTGATCAATAAAGGGGGACATTACAAGAAATTGGCCTTTTCTCTCAAAGGTTTAGAAATTCTCGCAATCTGTTTACAGCTGATTTTTTTATGGAGAGATACTACAAAAACAACCCTTAAAAATATTGAAAACAAAATCAAGATGAACTAAAGGGGTCAAGCTCTAAATAACCTTTATTCTTTAAGCCACTTTGACCTGATGGTTACATCACGGGCTCGAATGTTTGAACAACAGATTTTCTATAAACTAAAAGAAATATTAAGATATGAATTTCGTAGGAAAGTCGAATCTACCACATTGGACAGAACACAAAATCCATTCCTAACATCTATTCCTAGGATTAAACATAGCTTACAGACTTGTTAATATTTTGGGTTAACACATCAGTGGAGAGTAAATACAAAATAATAGTCAAAATCGTGTTTAAGCAGATACACATTCACTAGCACACAATTTATTAACAAAAAAATGTAACTGATGCAAAAGGCTGTGAGCTCAAGCCTTTCGGGCACTAATTTATGCTTGAACACAAATAATTTCGAGTTTTAAATTAAACATACCCAGATTCAGATCTCAGGACACCAAAGAGGTCGAGGGAGCTTAGTGCTTTGAAAGAAAACAGGAGATTGAAAATGAATAGAACAGGTATAAGGCGAGAGGCCACCAGAATCAACGCACTTACCATCAAAAGTTATTTTGAGATAATAAACCACGTGGATACTATACTAGGTGAACTGGACATACTTGGGTTTTTGAAATCTTTTGGAATCCTTTCTTTTGAAAAAAAACTAAAGCATCCAGCATCTCATGAATACGCCATAGCTGCGAGACAAACTAAACGACGAAAATGACATTATTTCAACTATTCCGTAGAAGCCAGTCAATCCATACTTAAAACCTCAATTTTATGAAAACTGATTAGGGTCAAATCATCATCCATAAACCTATTTACAAATACACAATCAACGACAAGTAACCAAGCAACTAGAAAGTGATCGTGCTTCCCCGTTTTCACATCAAAATTTCAATCGGCCGAAACAGCTAACATCTTCCAACTTTATTTTTTCATAAAAATAAAATAAAATCAAAATAGAATAGAGTTTACCTTGTGTAGGGAAGCGGACTAGGAATTTTCGTCAGAGATTTAACTCGAACTTATTTCGAGCAGTGAATCTAAACCACAGTCGATGAACTTTTTTTTTATTTAATTTTTAGATTTTCTTATTCAACTTAAATAATTTTCATGGTCTTTACACGTTGATCTAGACCAAAATAAAAATAAAAATAGATAAAATTGACCCGACCCCAGCCCAATTGGGTCTATTACATATACCCTTAGAAATAGGGTTTCCTAAAATATTTCCCATTTCTCCACCCTCTCTATCTTAATATTGATGCCGCCTCCTGCTATTTTTAAATTCACTTTTATTCGTCTTCAGCTCTGGGTGATTGATTCCTTTCTATGGGAGCTACATCTGATATCTATTACCAACTTGTAAAAGGAAGTAGCTAGTCCTCCTTGTGTGTTGTTGTTTTATCTTCCTCTCAATTTGACTTGCTTCCTCTTCCTAATTTCTAGCTGAGATATCCGGTAGATAGAATAAGAAACGTCTTTTTTAGCTCCATTGAAGGGTCTATTAACCTGGATCCCGTGAGTTGATGAATGATTTTTCCACTAACCTCGAATACGAGCGATGAAAAATGACGAAAGATGGGAGGAACAGTGACCGAAAATTAAAATAGAATAAGAAAAACTTAGGAGTGAAAACAGTAAAGGACTCAAAATTCCTCAACTTTTAACCTTTGAACCCTTAATCCCCCTGGCGAGAAGTGACAAGAAGCCCCTTTTATTGCAAAATTAGAATGGCTCCCTCAAAAGGACTTGGGAAATTTTAAAGTTACATTAAAAGAGTGACAGTTTTAAAGCAGTTATTAAGGTAAATCACCTTTTCAGATGAGATTTAAAGGATTGACTTAGTTGGCAATTTGATATTGATGGTCCAGCCTGACCCAGATAAGATTTCCATGAGAAAACACGCATTTGCTGAATCAGAGTTAACTATTGTAGCTCTATGAAATCTTAGAGATGGATATGAATTCTGACAGAGTTAATAGGAGCAGTGGTTAGGGTTTAGCTAAGGTTCAGCACTTTGTCGAGGAGAGAGAGGTGAAAAAGAAAGGATTACAGAGTTAGTTTAAGATTAGATGAGAGACTTGGACGAGTCTATGGGTGATTGGGTTAAAAACGAGATTTTAGTTTAAGATTAGGTGAGAGACTTAGACCGAGTCTGTGGGTGATTGGCTTAAAAACAAGATTTGGTTGTTGGGCTGGGGCAGTTTTATGGAGCTTTTGGGCCAGTTTTAGTTAGGTAGTGGGCTTCTTTTCTTAGCTAAAAATTAATTAAAGGGATTGGCCCAAATTCACAATCTAATTTCCTCAAACAAATTTCAATTAACTAATTCAATGATGCTTATTTTTATCGAGTTAATTTTTCAAAAAGTGTACATATATATATAATTTCCACACCTACAAATACATATACATACACGTATGATTTTAAATATGTACCTTTATTATATTAAAATACGTTTAGCTATAATTTGAAATTAAATAAATAAAACAAAGTAGAGTAAATTTGTAATAAAAAATACAATAATATAACAAGGGTTATATTAATATGCTAAGTAAATTTGTGAATAATATGATAATATAGCAAGGATTATATTAATATGCTAACATATATTTATTTATTCATTTTAGAAGAAGTAGTGGGATGGTAATTTAAAATATATTTATTTATTTATTTTTGAATACATTTATAAGATGCGATATTAGTGATAAAAACATCATTTTCAAATAGTTAATATTAAAATATATATTTAAAAAAAACATTCAGAAATCCTAAGCACCGAAAAATTAATTTTATGAAAAAGGAGAGCCAAAATTGAGTGTCAACAACGGGTTCCTAATTATTTGGACCTTTATATTGTTCTCTAAATACGCTTTAGGCTTAATCATTAGTTAGTGTAAGAAAGAGCAAGGCAAGTTGTGGATTAATTCAAGACTTATTGAAAAATTGAAAGATGAGAGAAAAAGGAAGTAAAAAATTGATACAAAATGGTCTCAAGTTTATAAGAGATGAAGGAACGCCTCTAAACGCTAGATGAACTTTAGGCATATTTAATATACTTACCTCGATTAAGAATGACGTTCGCATCATTCTGAGACATATACAAATAATCAAAGGATACAATAATGCACCTTGCCAAAGATCTTCTTAAAATTAATTTTCACTAGTTTAATATAAGAGGTATAGATAGATCTTAAACATTAAAAATGAGTGAATTAAGACCTACAAACGCAATTTATCCAAAATAGTTAAAACTAAGTATAATTTAATAAAAGCAATCGTGCTAGAACCACGAAACTCGAGGGGTACCCCATACCTTTCCCTCGGTCAATAGAATTCCTTACCCGATCTTCTGTTTTCGCAAACTAATAAAGTGTCATTTCTTTTTTATAAGGAATTCAATAAGGTGACTTGAAACACTATAATTCAATTCCAAATAGCCGTCCCAATATATATATATATATATATATATATATATATATATAT